>NW_007727135.1:751602-805867 GCF_000696425.1 Galeopterus variegatus | reverse complement strand
TCTTGAATATAATTTTATTACTTAAATGTTACACTATGTGTTTAGGTATCTCTATGACTGCATGGCAAGCTTATTTAATCATTAATCCTTCAACAAATATTTGTGGGCACCTACCATGTGTCAGATACTATGCTGACTGAGGTATGTAGAAAGAAACAACATAGATAGAAGCCTGGTTCTCTCTGTATACCCTAACAGATTAAACCGGCATTCAACAAATGAAACAAGTATAGAATTAAATACTACAGTTCAGATTCTGATGAAAACTAATTACGGGAGAGATTTAAGAGGAGACACCAATGTGACCTGAGGGAGAAGGTTTCAGCTATGGAAAGAATATTTAGGCGGAGGAAAGATCACACAATGCCCTACAGATATTGTTACCGTGTAATTTATTATCCAAATAGGACAATTTGGGAAGTAAAAGGAGACTATTACTAGTTATGCCAAGACAACAGGCACAGAAAAGTCCTAAACAGAACATGGTATATGGTAACCCAGTGTAGCATGAAAAGTTTTGGATTTTATTATCAGGTGCAGTAGGTAGTTATTGCAGTATTTTAACATAGAATTGATATAGTCCCATTGTTTTCCTTCTATTCTTCCGTTAGTTTTAAAACAAAACTTAAGGCATTTGATTACTGATTAACTGTGGGTAGCGAGGGAGGACGGTGTGGTGGTGCCATTTAATAAGGCGGTAAAGGACAAGGAATGAACATATTTGTAAAGGAAAATCAAGAATTCAGTTCCAGACATGGCAAGTGTGACAAGCCTTTGAACATGAAACTGGAAATGTCAGTTAGGTAGTTGAATTTGGCCAGGTACATAAAGAGAAATACCACATGTTCTCACTCATAACTGGGAGCTGAATCCATAAATAAACAAATGAACAATAAAGACAGACAGAGAGAAAGATAGAAAAAAGCAACAATCACAGTAACACGCTGAACTTTTAGAAAATTAGAGATGGAAAAGATGGGGGGGAGGGAGTGGGGCTGATGAGGAATTGGTCAATGGACACAAAGAATGATTGTGTATTGCAATGATAAATAAGCTCACTATCGTGATCTAACCACCACACATTGTACACTATTATTGAAAATCAATGTTTACCCCACATGTGTGTGTAATTAAAAGTAAATAAATAAATAAATATAAATAAAAAAATTTATAGACATTTAAATATTTGGAAAGATAGATTTACCTAGAGACTGACCAGGTCTGATTCTTATTTATTCCCAGAACCTAGAATTGGGTCTTACACACAGCAGCCATTTAATACATATTTAATAAATATTTTTAATTCATCAAGAAAATAAAACATCTACACTTAAAGAGGGAGCCCTTCCTTCATCTTTTTTCCTCCTTTGGGCAGAGTGGTGTAGTGGAAACAGCATTAGGGTCAGAAAAACCTATGTTAGCATGTTAGTACCCACTTTTTAGTTTGTGAATTTGAGTGTTATTCACCATCTCTAAATTTTTATTTCTCAATATACATAGTAGAGTTAATAATTATTACATTTTTTTCTCATCTGTGAAATAAACATAATAGTATCTATTAGACTGAATAACACACCACCCACAAAGATTCAAAGATGTGAATATGTTACTCTACATGTTAAAGGAACTTTGCAGCTGTGATCAAATTAAGGATCTTGAGATTAGCAGATTACCCTGAATTACCCAGGTGGTCCCAATGTGACTACAGGGTTCTGATAAGTGGGAGGAGGAGGAAGGGTCAGAGCAAGGCAGAGGAGGTAGAAGGACAGAAGTTGCATTGGAGGATGCTCCTTTAAGTTGGAGGAAGGGGCCACAAGCTGAAGAATGTAGTCTACCTCTACAGACTGGAAATGGCCGGGAAAAAGATTTTCTCCTAGAGCCTCCAAAAGCAACACAGGCCTGCTGATACCTTAAATTTAGTCCATTAAAAATGATTTGAGAAAACAGAGCTGTAAGAGAATAAATTTGTATCATTTTAAGCCACTAAATTTGAGGTAATTAGTTGCAGCAATACAAAACTAATACACCTACTCAGGGCGATTTGCAATGATTAAATAAAATACCCCATGTTCAGTTTCCTGGCTCATCTTCTAGAACATAAAATGTTGAAAAACAATCTCCTCTTATTAATTATAGGTTGAAAGCCATGAAACAGAGAATTGTTTCAGAAGTGCGTGTAAAATATGAACAATATGGTCTTAGTAAAGACAAGTATTTTACAAATAGCTATTTCAGTAACTTAGAGGCTTCTTTTTCTTTGCTTCCAGTTCTCATGAAGAGAGACCCCTGGAAGTATGGACATATTATTATAATGGCTGCAGTACCCACTATTGTTTTGGCTGCAACCCTTTTTTTCTTTTCTTTTTGATGAAGCAGGGAGGATGGGGGAGGGATGCTGCTCTAAAAGTAACCACTTTATGTTTGTGTTATAATATACTTGTTGAAAGTTTAATAATTATTCATAACATTATCAAGCACTTACTTTGTGCAAGGCACTACTCTGGGCATTTTCAAATCTATTAATTGTGTATCATTATTATGTCCATTTCACAGATAAAGAAAGCTATAGAATTTAAGTAACTTGATTATATCCACACAGCTAGTAATAGTGGGGCAACCAATCTAGGTTGTCATTATATAAATAAGAATTTTAAAATATTTTTGTCCATATTCTTAGTTTTCCTTCTATTCTTCCGTTAGTTTATCATCCTAAAAAAATTTCATGTAATAGAAAACACAATTTAAGCACCAAAATTGTTTGCTTCTTTTAAGCTGCCATATTCACTCTACAGATGCTGCATTTTTGGAACTTGATTAAATTTGGTAAGCACAGCAAAGCGTGTTATTGTGTAATGTTAATATAATACCATATGCCTTCCTGGTGCTTTATGAATTCAGAGTAGAAAGTAATGGTGAGAATTTCTTCTTTCACAGTTCTTGCTAATGAGGTGGGCAAGCAGTTTTCAAAAGACAAAAGAGCAGATTCTGAAGTGTATGTGAGCTTAGAGTGAAGAAACTTCGTGTTGAATAACATTAACAATGATTGACTCCATGTGCATCAAGCCTGTATTACACACCTGCCATCTGCTTGGTGCTTTCTGTACATTGCATTATTTAATCATTAGTGAATTTCTAGCAGGTTTGGCCCATTATTTTCCCAGTTTATAAAAGGGAGAAATGGAAAGTTAAGTTTGGAAGGATACACCAATATTCTGAGATGCCTGCATTCTGTACCAGCTGACTCTGACTCCTGAGCCACGTCTCTACACTGGTCTACACTCTTCCTTCTCCATACATCACTGCCGCTTAAAGTGATCTGCTCTCCTTTAACGACACTTCTGAATTTGAGGAGTGGAGAGGAGCAAGACATTTTATCTGTAGATGTGTCTCATCGTTAATCTCATAAACAAAGATCATATCATGAATAATACATTTTATTGCCTTCATGAGAACATGTCTTATCATTAGCATTTATGTCACATTTTCAGGAGAAAGTACTAGTTGTATAATTATAGAGGAATTTTTTCAACTGATGTTTTAACTATTACGATATGGCAAGCTCAAAACAGTCTTGAGAACTACTATAGGTCATAGATACTGGTCGTAAGTAATGCTATAAATTAAGAATTTAAAATGTATAATCTGGCACTAGTCTCTGTTAAGCCCACAGACCCTAGAACCAGCCGGCCTGGGTTCAAAGACTATCTAAACCACTTATTAGCTGTGTGGCCTTAGACAAGTTAGCTATTGCCTCTGTGCCCCTGAAAATAAGGAAAATAAGTTAAATTATCTATTTCATAAAATAATTATGAGGATAAGATAATGTTTGTAATGTGCTAAGAGCATTGCTTAGTGTAAAGTGAGAATGTACACTCTGTTTTTTGGATAATATCTGAGATGAATACAGTAAAGGAAGACACATAGGCTTATAGTTAAACACCCAAATGATGACATTTAAAAAATATCTGACTTCTAAATCTCAGATACAAAAGATTTAGCATTTATTCTTAGACCATTTAGACTATGATTCCTGTGTTAAGAAATTTATGCCTTTTCTGTACACACATATAAAGTCTTCCTCAAAGCTTGAATGTGTTACATGAGCAAAGCCTTTGTTTATCTTCCTTTTTTCCCCTCTTTTCCATTTTTTTTCCTAGCAGTAACTACACAGAGTGACAGGAAACTGCCCTTTCTTATTTAATCTGGCCATTTCCATCTGCGTGAACAAAAATTAGATTCAAATCTGAATGTCTGATACCAGTGAAATGAATGAACTGGGTGCTGACATTCCTGATTTGTTTCTGGTCAAGACCAGACTCTGTGTATAGGTATGATCTCCATCATCTGCACAAGTATAGACCACAAAACTTAGAAATAATAAATCAATAGTTTAGAGAAGAGACAGAATATAAAATTGGCATTTATTATTACACTTAATAATATAATGACATTTAAGACTGTTGAGAAGTTTGTGAATAGCAACTGATTGAATGGATTCCTAGGATATGTTTTGACAGAAGTTTTATATTTTATAAAGGCAGAATAGAAGATTAATATTAAAATTAGAAGTCATAGTATTAATGGCATAGCTAAACTCCATTTAATGGCAATCCACAATTAAAATTAAAATAGATTATTTTTTGCAATAATATAATCACTTTTGGAGAGAAAAAATAATGAAAGCTTATTATTTATCATTTTTATTTCTATGATTGAAATTTGAATGCATTATGTATTCTGATGAATTGTCATTAGATCTTTTGAGACAGTCAATGGCATAAATCTGACTGTGTGATACAATTTTATTCAGGATGAATAACTTCAGTGAATCTCAAGGGTCGCTCTACTAACTAGTCCAAGGATGAAGAACTAAATTCAGAAACATGGATAAGTCATTGGTTATTTCATAGAGACGCAGTGTTCAATATTTTTTTCGCTAAAGAGTCAGCCTAATCAGTGAATTTTTGCATGGTCTCTGGACATTTCTTAGAACCTTGTCTAAGTGGACATTTGAGAATTTAAACTCCAAAGTGGAATTATCTACAGTCTTTATCTAACCAGAAGGGATTCATTTATTTATTATTTAATAATCATATTAATTGTATTAGTCAGTGTTCAACAGAGGAACAGAACCAAGAGGATGTATTTAGATATACAAAGAAATTTATTATAAGGAATTAGCTCATGAGATTATGGAGGCTGATCAGTCTCAAGATCTGCATTCAGTAAACTGTAGATCCAGGAAAGCCAACTCTGAAGTTTTATTCCTAGCATGAAGGCCTGAGAACCAGGCAATTCCAGTCCAAAAGCCAGTGGAGACTCAGGAGAAGCCAATGTTTCAATTCAAGTCTGAATGTAGGAGAAAATGGATGTTTCAGTTCAAAAGCAGTTGGGCAGGAGATTTTCTCTTACTGAGGGGTTAGTCTTTTTGTTCTATTCAGGTTTTCAGCTGATTAGATAAGGCCCATTTACATTAGGGAGGACAATCTGCTGTGCTTAGTCTACCAAAGCAAATGTTAATCTCAATGAGAAACATCCTCACAAAAACACCCAGAATAATGTTTGACCTAAAGTCTGGGCAACCCACAGCCCAGTCAAATTGACACAAGAAATTAACTATCACACTGAGTTATGATGTAGCAGGAAATATCCCAACCTCTGGGAATTCAAGAAAGAGCAAAATTTTAAAAGTCCCTCTATCATAGTTCTTATATTCCCAAAGATGAGCACAATAATCAAATAAACAGAAAATATGGCTTTGTATATTGAGAGATGAGAGATGGTCCCACTCGGTAGTTATTAGGGTAAGATTTAGAAGGAAGCAGTACTGGGTTCCAGTTTTCGTTCTACCACTTATCATCTATAATGACAGACAAATTCCTTAATGTCTCTAGATCTTTTTCCTCAGCTATAAAATGGACATAAATGTAACTCTGTTTTGATGGTTAAATGCTTATTAGGGTAAGATTTAGAAGGAAGCAGTACTGGGTTCCAGTTTTCGTTCTACCACTTATCTATAATGACAGACAAATTCCTTAATGTCTCTAGATCTTTTTCCTCAGCTATAAAATGGACATAAATGTAACTCTGTTTTGATGGTTAAATGTGATCATGTTTTGATGGTTAAATGTGATCATGCATCAGCTTTGCTACTAGATTTTGCTACTAGAATTGCTGCTACAATTGCTACTAGAGCATCAATGCTTGACAAATGCTATTATAATATTAATCAAAATAGTAATACATTCTTTAATATTTGTTATCATCTAAATTAATTAATTTAGACATGACTTCTATAGAAAGACCATATAATGTAGCAGAAAGAACATAAACCATACAGAAATTTGAATCAGGGTTTGAATCCTGGGTCATAGTTATGACAGCTCTGAGAAGTCATTTCCTCTTTTGCCTAATAAGATAATCTGTACCTGCATAAAATGTATTGAGCCTATGTTACATTAAATTACCTAATTTGATTTATTAAATTTATTAAATTATGTTAAATTACCTAATTAAAATTAATAAGTAAACAAATTGGAGCAACTAATATTAATCAGAAAAATTAAACAAAAGTTTCTAGATAACTGTATATGCATATTTTTATTCATTTATACTCATTAATTATTGTATTCATGAATATAGTGAACATCCATTTAACCCTACTATGATTACAATAGTGAAAGAAAATGGACTTTGGAATAAGAAAGATCTGGCTATGAATCCCAATATTATCAGTCATGAGCTGTAAAATTTAGGACAAATTTCTTAAATTCTCTGAACCTCCTTATCTAAAAATCAGGGTTAATAAGATGTATCTCATAAGGTAGCTGTAACATTTAAATAAAATAATAAAATGTGTCAATATCTAAACATGTTGCCTGACATAGTATTGCTTGGTAAATAATGACTTTTATATCTGAACCTCCTTATCTAAAAATCAGGGTTAATAAGATGTATCTCATAAGGTAGCTGTAACAGTTAAATAAAATAATAAAATGTGTCAATATCTAAACATGTTGCCTGACATAGTATTGCTTGGTAAATAATGACTTTTATAAAAAAAAATACACAGAGCAGTGCTCCCAAGGCCATGCATTTCAGAAAAGGTTTGCTTTACCTTTCCATAAATAAAGGAGGTTTATTCTAAGATAAAAGACAAGTCTGACCCAGGGAAATGTTTTTTCATCATTTCCCCATGTTAAACAGAAATAAATGTGGTTTGAAATACCAGATTCAAGGAACATCGTATCATTTTTTTCTAAATTAAAATTATGCCATACTACCAGAGTAGAATGGTGGTTACCAGGGGTTGTGGGGTGGGAGAAAAGAGGAAATGTCGATCAAAGGGAACAAACTTGCAGTTATAAGATGAATAAATTCTGGAAACCTAATGTAGAGAATGGTGACTATAGATAATAATAATGGATTGTATATTTGAAGTTTGCCAAGAGAGTAGAGCTCAAGTATTCTGAACACACACACACACAAACACACACAAATAGTAACTAGATGAGGTGATGGATGTGATTGCTTAGAAGTGAGAATCATTTTACAATGTATATGTATGTCAAAACATCACATTGTACACCTTAAATATATACAATTTTTATTTGTCAATCATACCTTAATAAACCTGGGAAAAAAATTATTCCAGCTTGGTGTATACCCATTAGAGTTGGCCAGAAATTCTTTTTAAATCCTGTATAGGGAGGTCCCCACCAGGTTTCTTCTAGAGAAATTGAAGAATCTAAAGAGATCTACATGGTGTTTGGCAAACAGGAACAGGGCCTCCATTTTTCTGACCTTTGTCACTGGTACATAGAGGTGCTCTTGTTCAGCCCCTTAGCAGCAGAGCCCTCCAATCTCTTTGTCGGGCACGCTCAATTTTATAGCTTCCAAATCACTGTCTCCTTTTTTGTATTTGGCACATAACATAAGTGATTATTGCTTACGAGTCTGTAGTCACCTGGTGGTCTGCTGGCTGGTTCTGGATTTCTGCTGGGCTCACTCATGTGTTGTTGGGGCAGCAGGGAGAGAGGGTCAGCTGTCTGTCTGGGGTGACCGGGCTCTACTTTACATAATTCACCTCCTCCTCCATAAACCCTTGTCTCATGGTACTCAGTCCTCCAGGACCTGAACATCCATCCACGCACCATCCCCTGAGAGGCACAGCACCTCTGTGGTTACAGAGTGAGAGCATGGGTCCTCCCCACCCCACCTCATTCCCAGCCCCTTCTAGAATTGCCACCAGTGATTCCTCTCTTCTCTCTTCAGTCTTGGAAGACCTAACCTTTTTTCTCCAGGTGGTTGAGTTCAGCTTCTTCCACATCTACTTTCACCTCCACTGCTAGATAGAAATAAGCCAATTTCTTCAACAATAAAACCTAAGCAAGGCTTATCTCTTGGGTGCTGATGCTTTGAAATTGCAATTTTAAGTCCTGCAGTATAAAAACCCTTAAAAGTCCTTTCCAGATGGGGAGCTCAGACCAGAAACACACAGTTCCCTATTTGTTCCAAAGCAGGAAGCACAAAACACAAATTGATAGCTTAGTAAAGTGTTTTTGTTCTGTGTGCAAAAAGAAAGGAAAACAATACAAAAATGTCATGGAAAGAACCTGGCCCCAAAACGTTCCTCTGTGATAATGGAGAATCTTTAAAAAAGAAATATCAGAGTCTGCTGAAATTTGGTGTGGGAAGAAGCGATTTTAAATTTTCTTAAGCTATGAATTAGTTTCTTCATGTGATATCTTACTTGAAAATCAGAACAATCCAGAGCCTTAACTGCAGTAGCAGAAGAGAGTTGAGAGAGTTTTCTACCTCTTCACAGAGACAAACTTTAAGACCATCTGACGTGCCTGTGTTGGAGATGGGGAAACTGAAGCCTGAAGAGGTGACAGAGTCCATTTAAGGCCACTGTTCTTCTTAGTAACAAAGTCAGGACCTGAGTCCATACACTGTTCTGCCACCCCCAGATGTCTAGTTTAACTGACACCAGCACCACCCCCAAACCCTGACTCTGCAACATGTGTCGACTCCTCCCTTGTAATTTAGGTGAAAACGACTACAGTATTAGAGAGAATTGGTCTAAAATATGAGGTCATATACCTCTTATGATAATTTTTTGAGTGATCCAATAAACTCCTTTCCCTATAGAATTTTAAGACAGGCAGCTAGCTTATTTTGCTTCCTAATACTTTGTTTTGTTTTTAGTTTACCTTCAAAGGGTGTGTTTTTTTTTTTTTAATCTTCCCTTTCCACCAATAGTTTTCCCTCTAGATCTTTACATCAGAATGTCTAATAACATTGCAACCTCCCAAATTGGTGATAAAGCACCTGGCTGAACTCGAATCCTGTTTATCCCCTCCCTAAAACAATCTCATGCTTTATATTTATGTGCCAAGTTCTCATTGCCTTAAGGAGGACGATATATAAAGGGTAGTAAGGGATAAGAGAGAACTGCAGTAATACCAGATGAAAATAAAGTTTATCAAGGCAGTTTCTAGAGCACAGGTCCCAGAATTGCACTGAAGCCTTGATTATTTCCTAGGATGTGCATGAAATATGAAGATCTCTCACTTAGGGAAGCTGTTTTGTTTTTTTCTTGTCTAACCTATAAAATAGCAAGCTTCTCCTTTGCTTTGCATTTCCTGTGGCTTTGTTTGGCATGTCGAGCAACTCTAATTCAGCTGTAAGTTACTCCTTTCTATAAATGGCAAAGGATTTTATTCAACTACTATATACATTCAAAAAGTAAGGAACTTATTTTATTTTACTGTGAATTTATGTGTTAGCTAGTACTTTTAATGTACTTTTTTTGACAGACAAGTGAAAGCTGCCCAACCCAAATGGATTAAATTGTAGTTCATGTGTGTTAAGTGTTCACAATTACATATATTAGTCACGACTATGTGAGACTTGGTATTGTAGCAGATTTTAGGAGCACAGCGATTTTCCCAAATGCAAAATCAAAGTAGCAGGACTGGCATATCTGGTTTATTGCTCTCCTATGGCTTTTTTTTTCTAAAACTATAGAGGTAGATGGGTGTTGCGATATTGCTCTCAGGAAGTTGTGATATATATTCATGATCTTGCAGATGTATGCATGCAATGCTGTTTTTCCCATTGATTTCCAGATATTTACAGTAATTCAGAGAGATAGGACTTACATTTTGCTGCAGATAGAAACAAAGGATGACAAAATCAAGCGATTTGCTAGGAAAACCAAAGTGGGACTTAAGATGAAACACAGATTTACTTTCTTCCGCACTTGACCATGACCAATTCTTTCTCCAGATAGCTCTTTTTTAAAAAAAAGTTTAAATAAAAAACATTTTTATTTTGATATAATTACAGATTCTCAAAAAGTTACAAAGAAATTTAAAGAGAGGTTTTACTTGTCTTTCACCCAGTTTCCCCAATGATAACATCTTGCAACTATAGCACAACTATTATAACCAGAAAATTAACATTGGTACACTTCAGAGCATTTTCTGTTTTCACCAGTTTTGCATGAACTCGTGTGTGTGTGTGTGTGTGTGTGTGTGTGTGTGTGTATGCAGATCTATGAAATTTCTTTACATGTGTAGATTTATGTAACAACCACCACAATCAAGAAATAGGAGCTATTTTGTGACCTCCTGTCATCCCTTTGTAACCACATTCACGTCCTATTTTTTTGTTTCTAATTGCATTCAAGTCTTGCCATCATCGATATTTGTAATAATGACCTATTTTTTCTTAACATCTTCTGAACATTTTGTGTTTTGTACATTAAAATGGGCATATAATACGCTGTGTATAGATTTGCACAAAAATTTTATGGAACAGTGGCTATGAAGAAGAGGAACTTGGATCTGTGTAATTATGTGACCCAGAAGGGATGCAACAGTCAAACAGGTAGTATGAGATCCTCTCACAATTACCTAGTGAGAACACCTACACTCCTGCTTCTACACCCTCTAATTACCACAGGAAAGTGGTTAAGCAGGTCACTAGCTGCAGAAGAGAGATAGCCCAATCAAACTCAGAGAGGCATAGAGCCAGAAGGGAGGAAAATTAGGTTAATAATGAAGACAGGCTGAGAGTAATTGAGAACAAGCAGTTAAGGCTTTATGACGATCTTCTCTCTGGGAAAGTTAAAAAATTTAGAATAATTCAATTAAGTATCATACTTGAGAAAACAAAATATGCACAGCTTGTATAATATGTGTGTATATGTGAATACACACATAAACGTACATAAACACACACACATTTGTACATATATGTGGTATTTTAATATACCTTGAATAGCAGTATTTTAGTAAGAGGAATTTACGTGTTGGATATAGAGTAGTTCTATGTAGGCAAAATTCCACAACACTCAGTGGAAAGGGACGTAGGATGTTGACAGCCATTATTGTCATGATTGTAAGTGTTAGGCTGAACAGTACCTGTACAAAATTTCACTTTCCATCATCTACAATTGATTAATTAAAAAGAGCTTTTTGTCAGCTGTTTGTTATTTTTCATCAAGCTATGGTGAAAGATGAATGAAATATATTTGTTTGTGTAGTTGTGGAAAGGAAGCATGAGCTGAGCGGTTATGAGCACGTGAAGGTCAAAGATTTTTTTTCCCTTTATTAAGGAGACTTTTCCTAAGCTGAGTATGTGCCCCATCATAAAATGAACAAAGGATGAGCTTAATGATAGTCATCTATCAGCGAGCCACATTTTAAGCTTCAAGATCCTGCTATTCCCTGTGCTCCATGCCTTGACAAGGCTAATTGTATAATTACAACACTATATCACCCACTCCTGGTGCACTGTCACTGGCAAGGATCAGAACTAGGGACTCTGATGATTATCGCCCCAAGCAAGCACATTAGCATGAATACACTTTACTAATGGGGCTGCTCTATTAGAAATTGTAGTACATAAGGTTTAAACCAAGGATTTTGTTATGAAGTCCCTTGTAGATTAAATGCCAGTCTGAGTTGATCCCTTAATTAGAATTGTTTTATTTTTAAAAATAAAACGAATGCTTTCTTCCATGTATTTTTATACTCTTTCTGGTATACATTAACATTTACCAAAATTATTCTACTAAAATGAAATAGAATTTATAAAGCTTCCACTGTGAATGCATAAAGAGCTAAATAAAAGAATATCCTTAAGGTGATTTCTACACACAGTTAAAGATTTCCATAAAAATCTAGCTAATATGGGTAGGGTGGCTTCTGTGATATCCGTACTGTTCTTCATGTGGGTGCCAGTTACATGCATTTACACAGTTTGTGAAATTTCTTTGAGCTATATACTTATAATGCATACTTTGTACTTCATTTTTTTATTCTCTATTTAAAATTTTTTTTATTGAATCATAATTGATTATACATATTTTGGGGGTTCAACGTTGAGATATGTTGATCAAATCAATATTAATAGCATATATATAGTTACAAACAATACTTATTCTTTATGCCCCTTGTCCAATCTCTCCCTATCCCCCTCTCCCTCCCCCCTTCTCAGCTCAGATAACCCTAGATTTCTTCTCTCCTTCTGAAAGAGTAATGGTTACTCTGTTGATTTGTTGCCTAGATGATCTGTCCAATGCTGAGAGATGTGTTCAGGTCCCCCAATAATATCATAGAGCAGATGCTTCTTCTGTCACTCTGGAATGAGCTTTGTGGAGAGAAACATCCTCTTCTTTTCTTTGGTCTCTGCTGGTGACTCTTCTTGTGTCAATGCACTCCAGTGGCTGGTGGACCATCTGCATGATGGTTGTTGCATCTCGCCACTTTCATGGCAGCCATGGTTATTGTGGCAGCTGTGGTGGGCCATCCACATGGAGGTGATGTTTTTGGCATGCTCCTTACCTAGTTGGTGGTGGTGACGGTGGTGTGCCTGGTTGTGAGCAAGGGGGTCTGGTGTCCAGCTCCATACCTCAGGATCCCAGCTGGGCCCTGTGGTGCTGGCGGTGTGCCTGGTTGTGCTCAGGCAGTCTGGTCCCCAGATCCATGCCTGAGGAGCCCAGGCAGGCCCTGTGGTACTGGTGGTGTGCCTGATTGTGGTTGGGGGGGTCTGGTTATTCTTAAAAAAAACGCTAAGAGTCTCGCTGTTTTTATTTTGCTTTAAAGATTTTAGATGGTTATTTCTTTTAAGCTTTGGGATATCAAGTCAGAACATCACCCTGAAATGACTTTATTTTTTCTATAAACTGAAAGAATTCAGGGCCAACCTAGAATATGTGAAATCCCTAAATCAAGAGTATACAGCCAAAGTTCCTTTTATGGTTAGGTTGAGAAAACTACTGAATTCTTCTCAGCCCCTGATGTGCAACCAACTTTGACTAATGCTGAGGGCTTTTGTGGAGCTGGCTGTCTTGTCATAGTTTGCTTTCACATAGATCTGCAATGACAATTCATGGTGGTAATAATAATGGAAAGCAGTGACCATTACATCTCTTTAACCCAGGTGTTGTTCCTAAAACAAGATCAATTTTATAATAATGAAAGTAGCTAACACATGCATTGAAGTTATGCTTGACATTATGCTAAGGCCTTTACGTGAAATACCTCTTTTAATTCTTACAACGGAGTTATGATATACATAACATTATATGCTTAAATGAATTAATATATGCAAAGTACCTAACACAGTGCCTGCTATATACTAGCACTCAATAATGTTAGCTATTATTATTATTATCACTCATTATTATTGTTTGTATTCTTCCAATTTTACATGAAAACACTGAGAAATAAAAAGGCCATATAATGTTTCCAGGGTCACGCAGCTCATAAACAGGGAGCTGTGATTCTGCCACAGGTAGTCTTGTCCTCAGCTAGACCTAATCATTTCCATGCACTTCTCCCTCAGGCCTGTCTATTTCATAATTCCAGGGATAGGGCAAGGGAGAAACTTCAGATTGATGGTACCCATGCCCAACTGATTTTTTTCACCTTAATTAAATAATTGAAACAAATATATATTTCCTACTATAATCAGTAAAATTTGAAATATAAAAAATTATCTAGGCCAAGTATCTTGTACCATAATTTCTTGGAGAATGTGGGAGAGCACAGACTACATATATCAATATTATTACTTGAATACTTCTAGAATCACTATCTTAGTCACAGCTACTCTTGTTACTGTCTTAAAACGAACATTTTCTATTAAAACATGACTAAAAGGGGTGATATTTTATTCTATTACTACACCCTTCTGAAAACACGCCAGTATAACTTACATGACACATATGGACTACCATCGTATCAAAATGTCTCTGTGCCTGGGACTTTAATTGGGTGGCTTCTTACAAGACAGTAGTCTCTACGTGTTTATTCTACTGTTACAAGTGCCCATGATCTTATTTGCGGGTACCCTGAGGTATCTGGCCACAATTTTTTTATATTTTCATCAAACATTGAGGTTGAAGTAGTGGAAAACCTTTCTTTCTTTTCTTTTCTTTAGCTTGCATTCCCCAAAAGACTAGCTTGGAAAAACATTGAAAACTTTTAAGTCAGATTCAAGATATTACAGTAGCACCTGATAGAGTCTGTCAACATTTCCATTATAAACCCATATTTTCCAGGTTTATTACTTGACGGTGAAATTTTCCTGTACACTGTGACATAGAATACCGAATTTCAGCCCAAAGCAATTTTTATTATCATCTTTCAAATTCTGATATTTCCCAAGTTATGATTGTTTTTAAAAATGCCACAAAAGTCAAGTACTTTGGGAGACACCCACACATTTTAGGTCCTTTATAAAATGCAGCATTAAAAACAACTTTGTTCCTCATAAGAAAGAAAGAAACAACTACAATCTCAAGGCCTGAAGCTGAAAATTTTTAAGCCCATATGGATTTATTTCCATCATTTCGGGCCTAATTTGATGTTTAGATTGAGATTTTTAATATTACTACAATAAGCTTTCAAAAAATTGGCACCATATAGGTCTAAAAGAAATTGGATTGTAGACAAGGGAGAAAGATAATAAAGACTGAAAATGCAACCCACAGAAATAGTATTCTCAAAGCTCCTGGTGTTGCTGCCATCAGAGATAGTGCCTATGTTTTTGTTTTGTTTTGTTTTGTTTTGTTTTGTTTTCTACTGCAGAGTGTAGGAAAGGCTGATAAACAATTTATAAACAGAGAAAACACTGGAGTGGACTACTAGAATCAGGAATTTTATCAGCAAAACAACCCCCACTGCAACATAATAATTGAATTTCTTGTCAACAGAAATTACTACACTGAAAGTTCTAAATTTTTCTGTCTTCAAAACACGTATAAAATAGGCAGGAAAAATGCGGATCACCTTATTCTGCTGGCTTACTCTTTCTTCACTGTAAATAAGAGTTGTTTAACAGGAAAGTACTACCTACTACATTGTTTTCCCTGTTGGGAAGGAATGAATCTAAAACCTCTACTTGGGTCAGATAAGGTGGGTAATTTAGCTACACTTTGTGTCCTTGAAGGATTGTGATTTTTAAGACTCAGAAGAGATCATTCCTGGGGGAGTTCTGGTCATTAATAATTGCAAAGCACTTGAAAATGCATTCTTGTGTTTATAAAGGGGAATCTGTATTTTAAATGTAACGGGAGATAAAAAACAAACAAACAAAAAAACTAGGCAGCAGTTTTAGTACCTTGGCCACTCTTAAGTCAAAGTTGTCAAATAATATACCCAAATCTCTAAAGTACTGAAATAAAATTTAAAATATCTGTATAAAATTTCAGGGCAACCTTTGACTTTCCTCTTACATTCATTGATATGTAAAGGTAGCGTATTGAATACTGAGCAGTGTCTTCACATAGATTAGCATAAATTATGACAGAGCCATAGAAAAGAGCCTCAACAAGTCATATGAATCACAGTTATGTGGGATGCAGTCATACTAACAGGAAAAGAAGAGGGGAATTAAAACGTTGGGTTGAAATAAGAATCCAGAAGATACTCCTCCGTACTCTTTCAGTCTACAGTGTGACAACCAGGAGCCTAAAGTAAAGAGATAGTTTCCTTGACTGTTTTTGAGGAAGAATGTCCATAGGAAGCTACAAAGTACAGCTTCATTCTGATGCCCAAGCAGTCTGGCACGGAGAAAACTATTCCAGCAACCTTCAGGCCATGTGCTATGTTTGTATTTCTGCCTAAGGCACTCGCCAATTATGCGTGCTACAAATGTAAGCAGACCTCCCTTCCATAAGTGACAGTAAAAGACTTAAGGAATGCTTTTCTATGTTCCCATTTATTAAAGGTGAAGAATAGGAATAGTTCTTAGGTGTAATAAAAGTGATAATCCAAGAAGAAACCCAGAAAATGAAAATACAAAAATCTAAGTACTGGAGTCAATGCCAATATAACAAATGCAGATTCTTTCCCCAGCATGTCTTACATCTTTGGCTTTGTTTCAGTTAATCTTTCTAGAATGCATGCTCCTTACTTGTAAAATGGTGACAGCACAAGTATTTATCTGGTAGAGCTGGGAGTGGTAACATAACTCACATATCAGTTAATATGTGTGAAGAACATACTTTAGCATGGTGCCTGAGGCATAGAGAGAGCTTAATGATGCCTCATACCTAGTGAGAAATTGATGAGCTTCACAAAGATCATACTGAAGAAAATGATATACTTAACAGAACAAAGTAGTTAGAAATGAAAAAGAAGAAAACATGCATCAGTGGAAATTGCAACAGCTGTAAGCATCTGCATTTATTCCACTGGATAAAGGCCCAATGGAGAAGAACATCTTCTGTGTCATGAAGAATTAAAAGGATTTAGAACACCTATTACAAAGACTTCTTCTCTAAGGTTGAGCTTTGGTACCCAAATGACCATTGCAAAGGAAAGCAGAGGTGGCTGCATGATCTGACAAGAATGCCCAGAGTCAGACTGTCATTCTGGGTAAAGGAGGAGACCAGTGAAACCTACCAAATTTAACTGCAGGTCATGGTGAAACAAGTAATAGTATTAAAATAACAAAGCTATGTCTCTAGGACTTGGACTTCGACATCCTGAATAGGAAATTAAAAGTTGACACAAAAAAACAGCCTGATTTTTAAAAGTGCTTTATTTTGGAAAAAAAGAGAATGATTTAGAAGTGAGTAACTAACCATATAGAGAGGGTCCAAGAGCAGAATTTTATTTATTTATTTTATTTCGTGGCTATCAAAACTCTGGTGTCCGGTGAGAAAATATACATCTACTGACAACCAATACAAGTAGGCTTGACTGCAAATTCCTATACTGGATCAAAGAAGCCATAAAGAAACAGAGAAAGACCACGTTGCCCGCTACCCTCCAAAATGGAATGGCAAGTAATACAATTTTTTAGCCATAATCATAAAGAAATAAAGAGAGAAAATTGACCCCTCCCTCTAGAAACTAATAGGAAATATATATGTGTGTCTGTATGTGTGTGGTATTTATATATACACTCATATACATGTATATGTAATGGATTCTACTATGTATGGATTTAAAAGAATAACCATGAGACAGTTGCTTAATATCTTAAAAAAAAAAAACTTTCTCTGTTAACTCTATTTAGGATTCAAATTCCGCTTGTATGCCATCATCTTCTTAAAGGTTACCCAACTTCTTCTCTGTCCCCATCAGGTGTTTGTCCCCTCCTGAATGCTTACATCGGAATTAAAACGTCTATTTAATATATTTCATTGCCTTGTAATTATTTGTACAAGTTGCTCTCCCCTACCAGACCAAGATTCTTAAAAGGTAGATGCTTCATATTCTTCACGCTTATGTTTCTACCAGCCATCACAGTGTTTATTGCAGAGCAGGTGCTCAAAATTTATGTATATAGTGAATATATGATATATATGATATATGCATTAAGAGGTGAGTTGGGAACAATATTTATGAGTGCAGGTATCTTTATAATAATACTTAGAAAACAGGTAACAAGCAAATGAACTTGAACTGTTTACTTAAGGCAATAAATTTGATATCAAATCAAATCAATATCACCAAGACTTATTAGGCTGGAACTTAGGCATTTTGCGTGACTTATGTATATTTCAAAGACATTCACAGGAAACAGCATATAAAATCGAGGACAAATTATAAAGACTGGCAAAAACTTGAAAATAACATTATCACAAAGGTTAACATGCTGAATGAATCGAGGCTATATGAAATTCAGCCAGCAATGGAAAGGAGTTTGAAAATGAATGTTTTTAGTGTAAGGAAGACTTGTTCCATTGCTTGGAGAACGTTAAGATGTGATAAAGGGAGCTTAATAATAATAATAAAAAAACAACTTCCCACTTTTTTCTGCCTTCTGTCTTAGGGAGGACCATCTTCACATTGGAAAGGTTAGAGGAGGCATGTTTAGCACAGCATTGAAACATCAGACAGGTGAAGAGATGTAAAGAGTCACTTAGTCCTTTCAATGAATTCAGGTAAATATATTCCAAGGCCACACAGAGATTCAGGTGGTATGCTCCTGGAACTCTATCCAGAATTACTGAACAAGAAGGGAGTCAGAAAGCTTTAAGTGTGTGAATGATATTTATTTATTTATTTATTTTTTAAAATGCAAAATAGGAGAGTAAACCACATCTGAGTCACTAGTTATTAAGCAAATAGTTTTGAGTTCTTAGGTAAGGAAAGGTTGCACAAAAATGTGCTCATTTAAATAAAATCAAATGTATAGGTTTATTAGATGGATAGATCAGAAAAATTCTACAGACAAGATGCCTCTTATTTTAGCAAGGCATTTGCAAAGTTTTTACAATTGATAAGAGTGTAAAAAGTTGTGGAGCAATTCAGATTTTTCAATTCTGAGTTGGTACGAATAATCTTACCAAAAAGCTTTGACTAACATATCAACATAACCTGGGTGGCTCTAATAGTATTTTAGAAAATTTATTCTTAGCCTTGTTGGGTCAAGTGTTTTATTGATTATATGGATAAAGATATAAGCTATGTTTTAATAATGCTATAAGTTAGATAAAGCTGGAAGGAATTGATAACTTTTTAGATGTCACAATCAAGTGTTTCATGTATCTGGAGTTAGTCTTATAATAAATGTATGTAAAATTCAGATTCTTATACTTTGTTTCATTCAGTCAGTGCACATAATTAAGATGGGAAGAATTGATTAAATAGGCATGTACATTATACATTAAACAGACAGTGGTTCTGAACTACAGGGGAGTCATGAACTACTAAGGTAATCTAACAGAGGTTATCTGCTTTCTGCCCTACAACATACACATATTCATATTTACATTAAATACATAAGGATCACATGTTCCCTGGATATCACATCCATATACCACATAAATTCTTCAAATACCAGATTAAGAATGATGGGTGTCTTGCTGTGGTGCTTCAAAACACTAATTCAAGCTTGACCCTCCTTAGATGTGCAATGTCCAGAATAAGAGGATTAATGGTCTTATATAGGTTGCATGTACAATACCAGGCTTATTTCTGGGTCAAATCTGAGTAAACTGAAATTGAGACAAAGGAAATTAGACTAGTGAATGGTCAGAGAGTCATATACTATGAGAAACTTCTGAGGAAATTTAGGCCAAGGAAAGAGACCCCCAATAAATGATAAAATAATTGTCCTCAAAATGTTGAAGAGTTGTAACATGGAAAAAGAGAAAAAAATATTTGACATCCAAAATATGGTAGAAAAAATGTTAAAGATAGAAATTACCAGAAGACGAATTTTGACTTCCTACCATATAAGGAACACACTCTTAATATTTGGATTAATGTAAAGATAGAGTGGGACGCTTCATAGAGTCATGATCTCTGTGTTAATGGAAGAATTGATGTAAAGGGAAGCTAATCTCCTGCCTGAGGTAGTGTGTAAGGGATGCCTATGGTGGGAAAAGGTAGTACTAGACTATCTTCAAGGCAGCTTTCATATTTAAGAGCCTATGATTTGATTATACGTTTTGAAGAACATTATATGACTAAAAATGTCATACTTATTTTTAAGTGAATAATGAGGAATAAGCCTATATGAACGCCTCTTACTGGATGTTTCTGAGTGTGCCTTAATTTATATCTATTACTCAGTGTTAAATTATTGTCATTTCAGTTTCTCAAATTATATTTTAGAGATGATGGTCATTTTCTAATGCAAGTGCACTTATAAAATTTCACATTTTATAGATTTTTTGAAAAATGGTTCTTGAAAATGATTGGAGAAAAAGTAAATTAGGAAAATTTACACAGAGTTGCCTTTGTATTATAACTCATTACACCCTAATAAAATAAGAAACTTCAATCTTGATTTTTCCATTTTATTTTTTTCATTACTTTTATTTGGAACTTTAACTCAATTCATCGTGTATTTTGTGTAGTACAGGTATAGATTTTAAAATTCACTAAAGTATTTTTAATGTTGAGGTTGACTTTAATCTTATATTCGAAAGCTGTATTTATGTTAATAACAAAGGTTTGTACTTTAAGGAAATATACATTCTTCAACCACCTTCTCTTTTTTTCTAAATAGAAGTTATGGTAACATAAAAGCACCTAGAAATTTAAAGCTTTCCTTTTGGGAAAAATGTTTTAAGAATGAGGGTCCTAATTTTAAAAAGTGGACAATTTAATATTTTATAACTCTGAGAAATGCTTTTTAAATTATCTTGTTTTCTACCTCTCTCATTGCCAAACTATATGGTTTTTAAGATACTTTTCCTTACATATCTATTTAGAAGGAAAAGCTTTTTCACTATTTTGAGGAAATTTTCAAAAAAATTGATCTGGAGAACCTTACAGAAATTGCATGTTTAATCTTTTTTCTTCTGTTTTCCAACATCCTTATAAGCCATTGTAGTAAATGGATAAATGCTTATGTTTACCATTGGGATAATTGAGAAAATGGTGAAGCCCTTGTGATGTCAGGCTCTTGGTAAACAAAGGTGGGTAAAAACCACTAGGAAAGTTAATCTCTTTTCAATTGTAATATTTATACTAAATTGCAGGGTAATTTTTAAAAAGTAAAAAAATCATTTTACTCTTACTTTAGAGCGTTCTCTCTTTAGAATTTAATGAAATTAGCATTGCTGCAACTGATAAATGAAGAAAAGCGTTTGTCCTTAATATTAAAACTGTCTTAACAGAGTTCCTTCTGCTCTGTCTTGCTAGGTTGAGAGAAGAGTGGAAGGAGAGAGAACAATTGATCTTATGTTGCACTGTGAGCCAAAGTACCCTAATTAAAGTTCATAGGCTATCCAGAAACTCATCTGAGTCCTAAGAATTCAGAGTGAGGTGCAGGCCAAAGTTATAATGTGAGGACATATTCCTCAGCTATTTAGTTCTTTATTTATTACTCCCATTCTTTGATGGCTTGCTTCTCTTTGATTTCCTTCTCCCCTGCTTTTTCCTTAGTTTCTAGAGTTCTACATCTCTCCGCATTCATCAGATATTTTTCTCCCTTTTCTTCTGGACTCTCACTTTGGCTCTTCTTGGTACTTCCTTTCTTCCCATACTACCCAAACATTCTTTCAGGTATCTCTGGACTCTGGATCCTAGAGAGTGAGACTTTTCCAAGGGTTTACCTTCTGAGTTATTTTTGTCATGTCTGAGGACCTGCCTCTTCCCCAGTGGCTGGCACGTGAATGTCCACTGCCTGATCCAGGGAGGACCCCAACTTTCACAATTTAGGGTTTCTTTGTTTCCATACCCAATGACCTCTATACATCATTTGGTTTTGACAAAGTAAATAAATTGGACCAAACGTGGACTCCATTTTATATTCAAACATGGGAAATGGATGAAGTATGGAAGGGGAAGTAATTTCATTACCAGGTTAAACAGATTGGCTCCCAAGAATTTCTTCTCAGCTTGAAAATTTTTAAATTCTAAAATGAAGCTCACTTTCTTTTGGTGTTCATTTTAATTTCTTCTCCAAGATACTAGGGCAGGGAGAGGGTAGGGGAGGAGAATCACTTCTCTAATGACTATAGTGATGATCATTTAACATTAAAATAATAAATATTGCCTAGACCTCAGTCTGTGTTCCCCATTTACTTTTCCAATATAACCTTTGTGTTCCTTAAAGATTAAAAAAAAATGAGGGAAATGCATCTTGAAGAACATATGTAGGCCTTTTAAAACCCATAAATGCTGCTTGTAAATGCATTCAATATCATATCAACATTCTAAATCTTCTTAGCTAATATATAAATATTTAAAAGTTTTTTAAAATTAATTTTTAATTAGGGGAACTTCTGCACTTTCAGTGGAAATAAACTCTATATAGATTCACAAGATTTTCCTAATCCAAATTTTATACTTTCTGTGCACACAAACACACACATTTTTTGCTCTTCACCTCAGCACTAGGGAAGATACATTGTTCCCACTGCAGAGTTGGTAAAACTGAGGCACAGGTGTGCCACATTACTTTTGTAGTTCACTTAGCTGCTTGGTAGTATAACCAAAAATAGTATAAGATTCTTGATTCTAAGCCTACGGTGTATTTTAATATATATTCGTGAACATTAATTTGGTAGTTGAAAAGACATTAAAAATAAGAAAGAGAATAGGAAACAGGTAGGAGTCCATTGTATATAGTTCTAGGAATGCCTCGCCTGTCAGGATCAAACATATTTTACCATGAGCAAAGTAGTTAATAACATGGTTATGTTCTCAGAATAAGTAATTTCTCTTTTTTCTCCACAGCTCTTATTAAGCCACAAAAGATGCCACATTCTATAGGTTTACAAAAGAAGCTCTTAAAAGTACAAGGGTATCAAATTTTCTCTGTTGGAAGCAAAGGCGACTATATAACAAACTTCTGCACATGTCAGTAACACATAGCTTCTAAAAGAAGAGAGCCCAGTTAGAGTGTACATTTTCTGGATCGTAATTAGGTATAATATAAATTTCCCTAGTGATGGTAACAATAGAAAGACCAAGGTTAGCCTGTTAAATGAAATGTGAGTGAGAACTGGGCAGTTCTAAGTGGCTGCTGGCACAGTTTTAGGTGTCCTGCCAGTATTCAAACCCACAGGGTCATTTGGCAGTCAGGTGTCATTAGTCAACCCTCTCTCTCTCTCCCTCTTCCCATCTGTTTTCGTCCAGCCTATTTGTGTAAATTACCTCTCAGTATGCAGCAGGGCTCAGTCTAGTCATGTATTTTTCTCCTACTCCTTTGTCCCTTTCATCCCTGACTGCTCATTTAGACTTAACCAATCATTCGACCCCAAATTTAACATGAGAAGCAAGATAATGGTAGCAATTAATATTACTACTGTTACAAAGCAGCATCCCTTATGACTATGGTAAAAGACCATTAAAGATAGTTTAATAAATGTCAAAGACGTAGTTGTCACCGGCCGTTTCATGATGATTATTATCAGAGGCCAAAACGTAATGATGCCCTATAAGAGGACATAGAGTTTATGTAATTCTGTGTAGACAATTTCCAGAGTTAGTATCTAAAGGAGATTCTTGAACAGAACACCGTTCCTATGTTAAGAATGGTAACACTGTTTAGAGAATATGGGGAAAATAAAATCTGCTTTCTCCTGAGCTGTACTTGTCATTTACTGGCATGCAGAATGCCTTCTTTTCTATTATTCCTTTCAATAAAAACAAGTCCTAAATACACTCACAAATCCTGTAAGAGGCTCCACTACCCAACCAGTACAATTACTACACAAAAATAATTAAGGGGAAATAATTACTTATATGGCAGCAACTGATAGCAAGGGATTCCTACTCAGAGAAGGATTTAAAACTCAAAGGATTATTTGCTAAGGGCAGATAAGAATAAATCATGGCAAATAATACTGTAGCTGCATTTCCAGCAATGATGAATAATTAGTTATGCTGGAGCAATAGTTATGAGAGTACACTATTGAAATCTAATTCCAGTCTACGAGGAATCATAGAAAAGGCAATCTTCTGAGAACTTTCCACTCTGTATGAATAAAGATCATAAAGATATTTGGCCAGATTTGCTGAATTTTTTCAAGTTTAGTTTTTATGGTATATTTGGCCAAAGAGTTCAGCCCATGTTTTTTAGCTGACTGTTATTTTACCATATTGAATGAATTTAAAAGAAAATGTAAACAGTCATGCACTGCAAATGATTAGACCCAACTTTTTTAAATGTTCAAGTATCTCAAGGTTGGAAAATTTCTAAAAATAATCTAGACTTACCACTCATCGAGTGCTTTAACCTCCTCTCAAATGACTCTGTAAAAAATAGAATATGTCTGGTCCACATTTAAATATTATGAATGACAAGTAGCTCAACATTTTCTGAGGCAGAAGATTGCATATTTGGTTAACTCTGGCTCTTTGCCTATCAATACCCATATCTATATTAAAACAGATAACTCAGTATTTGCCAGCTTTTCTTTCCCCAAATCCAACTTAAAAATAATGTAAGGGGCCGGCCCCGTGGCGCACTGGATAGTGCACCGCTCGGGAAGCGCGGTGGCGCTCCCGCCCGAGGGTTCAGATCCCACATACAGACCGGTTCCCGCTCACTGGCTGAGCGAGGCGCGGGAGCAACACCGAGGGTTGCGGTCCCGTTGCCGGTCCCGGTCCGGTGCGGGGGCGACACTGAGGGTTGCGATCCATTGCCGGACACGGAAAAAGACAAAAAAATAAAAATAATAAAAAATAATGTAAGGATTATGATTATCCAATTCTTTAAACACAGAAGAGCTCTTTTAGGAAAAGTTTTTAATAATAACAATAAAATAAAATATCTATACAAACAAGCATTTGGAAATAACCACTGAGGTATAACAAGAGGAAATTTTAAAATCACAGGATTATGGGCAAAAGACTATATGTTACTCAAAGTGGCAAAAAAGTGGAACAATCTAAATGTCTAAAAGAGAAGAAATAGTTAATTATGGTATACGCCTAGGGAATTTTGTGATGCAATTAAAAATAATGCAATACACATACATGTTACTGATATGGAAAGATCTATAAGACCTTGGAATCATAACACACAATGAAAAAAAGGAAGGTTCAGAAAAATCTATATAATATATTCCCTTTTGTGTAAAATAGACAAATAGAAACCATTTTCATATTTGTTAAATATTTATAATATGTACATGTTGAGTATATACTATTTATGTGTATTAGTCTGTTTCTGTTGCTTTTAACAAAATATGTGATACTGGGCAATGTACAAAGAAATGAAATTTATTTCTTACAGTTTTGGAGGCTGGAAAATCAAAAGTCCGGGGAACACATCTGGTGAGGGCCTTGGTGGTCATGGCTCTCCAGTGACACAGGGTATCACATGGTGAAGTGGCTTGAGCAAGAGAGAGAGCTAAGCTTCTGAGGTGCTCTCCTTTCTAAGCCATCAGAACCACATCATGACCACCATTAAACCATCAATGGATTAATCCATTCACTAGGGTACAGTCCTCACAATCTAATCCCTTCTCCAAGGCCCCACCTTTCAATTACCATAATTGGATTTTGTACCCTCTTAAATCTGTTACAGTAAGGATGAAGTTTCAATGAATTTGGGGGGAGACATCCAATCCATAGCAATATGCTAAATACTTACATCATGCTAAAGAATATAAACATATTTATATTATGCTAAATAATGTAAATGTTAAATTCCACATTCGTAAATAAATGCATAGAAAAAGATGTGGAAGGATATATAACCTATAAACTGTTAACAGTGCTATCTCTACAGTGGCATATATTTGAGAAGGATAGAGAAAGGGTATAACTTTTTACTCTATGTACTATTTTATGTGGGTAATTTCTTTTCTTTGATGTCTAATTATTTAATTATTAATCTTTAATTACATAAAACTTTGTTTGCATGTAGTGTAGTGTGAATTACTTGAAGTCCTCCTGATATATCTCCTTTTTTGCATTCATTGAACAGTGTATTTAATAGATTTTTTTATTGTTAAAAATTTTTATTTGCTTTTTTATTGAAACATAATCGATTATACATATTTGTGGGGTACAGAGTTGAATATCAATACCTGTGTGCAATGTATGATGATCAAATCAGGATGATTAGCATGTTCATCATTACAAAATGTAATCATTCCTTGTGCCCATTAACCAATTTCTCGCTATCCCCCCTCTCCCTCTCTTTTTGCACCACTAGTAACCACAGTAATTTCTCATTTTAAAATGCAAGATTAAGCACTTCAAAAGATTCTGAATAATAGAAACATGCCAGTCACTGAAACTTTTGGAGTTTAGATATATTTTCTTTTCCCATTATTTTTGTTGTAATTTCCTGATTTTTCTGTTGCTCAGTGGAGACACAAAACTGTCTCATCTCTGTCTGCAGAGATCCTCATTTGATTGTGGATATCACCTTCTATCTGTAGATGTTGCCATGGGTATAATATAGTAATGTCAATTGAATGTTTAACATGACTCCTTTTTTTCTCCCAGATTCTGTATCACTGCTATATACATTGCAATTTCCTTTTTATTAAGACCATAAATTATAATGCCCAGTGTTATTTCTTATCCTCTTGCTTTTCTTATATGTATCCAAAATGTATCACTTTGCTACAATAAGATCACTAATACATCTTACTGCCAAAATCCAAGTTAGCAAATACCTTTTATTACTTGCTATTCTTCTAGAGCAAGTGTTGATAACGTTTTCTGTAAAGGACCAGATAGTAAATATCTTAGGCTTTGTGGTCCATACGTGGTCTCTGGTCTCTGTCTCTTCTTTCTGTTTCTTTCTCCTCCTCCTTCTCCACCTCCAACATCCCTTTAAAAATGTAAAAAACATTCTTATCTTGCAGGCAGTACAAAAACAGGCTACAGGCTGTATTTAGCCTATGGACCATATTTCGCCAACCCATGTTCTACGTAATACCCTCTTTATTCAGTATTTCTTCCTCCCTTTTCCTTACTATAGATTTACTATATGGCAGTGCAGAAAGACTATAAGTACTCCTTAAAATATATATTTTTTAGACTTAAAGTATATCTCAGAGGAATCACACCCCCACTGTTAAAAATACTACTTTTTGATAAATCTGGAAAAACCAAAATGCATTCTTTTTAAATTATTAAGATTGGCTTCACCAAAAAATTTATTACTGAAGCACATTGCAGAACTTTCAGAATAAAATTTCTAAAGTTAACCTCTCATCTTTCTCATGTTTTTCTTAAACATAATCCAATTTGAAATTAAGTCAAACTAGTAGAAGAGTAGGAGTGATCTGACACATCAGGGTATTAGAGGCTCCCCCTCTTCAGAAGAAAGAGGTACCGCTGGAGATTAGGGCCTTAAGAAAGTCTGTTTTATTTCCTTTCATCAGGACAAGGCTAGGAGATACATACAGGTGTGGAGCAGGCAACCTTTCTTCAGTGCTGAAGTGGTCAGAATAGCTCTCTTGGATAAGAGTGTTTTCATATTTCTAGTTCAGCCAAACTAGGATTTAAAAAATAGTTTACAAATATAAAAATATTTATATAGAATTTCTATTTGTGATTAGAAATGGAAGTAAAAAAGCATGCCTATGTGCCGTGTGTTGCCTTTCCTTTCTTATTCTTTAGCCCCATTTTAGTTCATGTTCAACTGTTTTGCTTTGGTGAATATGTTCCTTTCAGATTCAGTGACCTTTTTCTATCTATCTTTTAGTCCTATTTGCCTAAAATTTGGAATATGAGCAATTTTTCAAGTTTAACTTCTGAGAAAATTTAAAATACTCAGAAACTCTCCTGGATCCACACTGCAATAGCAGTGATGTGACTTCAGAAGCCATCTGCTCTGAGAGGGAAGGTCTTTGGTACCCACAGCAGTGCAGGAGATGGGAGAGGGCTTTAATAATGCCTGCTGTACAGCTATGCCTATTTGATCAACTTTAAACAGAAAAGAGAAATCCACAGCCAATTGTCTGTACTAATTGGATGTAGCCAACCAACTAATGGGTTAAAATTACAAAAAAAGCATGCAAAAGTATTTATGCAATAAAGAAAAATTAAGTCAAAACCACTTTCTAAATCTATAGTGATACAATAAGCAATCCAGTGGTCTAGAATATGCAGCATTTTTCCACATGACTTGTTATCATTTGCCACCAAGATGTTTGGACAGAGCCACTAAGATATATATTGGCTCCTTCAAACTAGTTCAGTACGACTCAGTGTAGACAACTTACGAAAGTGAGAAAATGCAAAGGTCTTTACCTATTCCCGAATTACTACGGATATCATCAGGACTGGAAGTTGGAGGAGAGGGAAGCAAAACCTTCCTCTGAAGAGAAGGAGAGGAGGGTTGAATGAACTAACCTTTCCAGGAATGTGGGAGTTGTCCATGGGTATGTTAATAACAATGAGTAAATTAACTAATATTTAGTGAACTCATGCAAAATATTCTACGTGTAAAAAATTAAACATGACAAAAAGAAACTTTGAAATTTATTCAGTAATTATGGCCATTTATATCTTTTAGAATTTATATTATGATATCAGTGGCCTCAAACAAAGGATATATTTGAAAATCCTCTAAAATCTTATATAAGTCATTTTGTAAACTAAACTGTTTTGCATAGAGCCACAGTAACTCGTCTCTAAATTCCTTGACCTAATGGTGTTTTCAAAAGAGACACAGATTCAATGACAGTAATAATTAGCTAACATCTATAGAGCTCTTATTGAGATATAAGCCTTTCTGTGGACTATTTTATTAAATTTTTATTCCAGCCCCATGAGGTAGAGAGAATTTTTATCCCCATTTTATAGGTGTGGAAAACTGAAGCACCTAGAATTTACATAATTTCATTCCAGACCTCATGTCTTTAGCTCATATTCAATACTACGGGATAAGAGAAGTCATAAGAGAAACAAGTTAAATATGCAACTCTGTACCCTATAAATATATGTAAACAAAAATAATAAAAATTTTTAAAAATTAAAAAAAAATTGCAGGGAATAAAAGTAGATGTATTAATGATGTGATAGTGAGGGCAGATAATTAGATTTGTACAACAAGAAGAGTCAGAGATGAAGAAATGGGATGGTGGTGAAGTGGTGAGGAGCTAAAGGAAAGTAATTTCAAGAAGGTAGGACTTGAGAGGTTTCCTGAAATGTAAGTGGAAGCTGTCATCTCACATTTCTCTGTGGTTATCAACAGAGGAGACATCAAAAATAAAATCTACCTCCTCTATTTTGTATCATTGTTTACCTTGCTGGGAAATGGCAATTAATTTTCCGGATTTCAAAAGTACAAACAGCTTGCAAATGTGTCTGTAATGCATGTCTTGGATTTTTACGTAATTTATGTAAGCACAGTGATTTGCTTTCTGGTAATTTATACAAATGTAGTGTTTTGCTAGCCAGGAAATAATGTAAATGTCAGAGACAGAGCTCTCCTCATTTAAGCAAGGTATGCCTATACTTTATAAAGGCCAAGGACCACGGGGAAAAAAATGCAAAAAGAAAAATAGTTGTGTATCCATCAACTCTCACCCATAAAAATATTCTCTGTCTAGGTTATAACATTGGAAAATGTTACATTTAGAAAAAGTACAAGAAATTGTCTAGGAAAAAACCCCGGTTTCAGATGAAAAAATGGGAAATGACTAGCTCAACATAGTCAAGTCATCGAGATGCAAAATGGAAAGGTATCACTTATTTCATTAGCAACCTTATAAAAAGTAATTGAGCAGGTATCGTTATTTTTATTTCACAGATAAGTATGTTTAGTTTTATTTTTATGATTACAGAGTACAGATTTGGTTCTAGAACCAAAGTTATTGGCTCCCAGTACAGAATGCTTTCATTCTAATTGTCTCTTCAATAAGTTATAGAGTCATATTCATGAAGTTTGTACCCACTCCTACTTCCTGGACTGTTTCCCCTATGATTTCTTTAAGGAGTTTTATTGTTTCAGAATGTATATTTAATTCTTTAATCCATTTTGAGTTGATTTTGGTGTATGGTGAGAGGTGTATGGGTGTAGTTTCATTCTCCTACATATGAATATCAGCGTGGATGGACTTAGAGAAAATTATATTAAGTGAAACAAGTCAGACACAGAAAGAGAAATACCACATGTTCTCACTTATTTGTGGGAGCTAAAAACAAACAATTAAATAAACATATAAACAAGTAAAGAGTGGGGGAGGGGAGAAGACACAACAATCACAACAATTTCTTGAACTTCTTAAGACAAGTGAACAGATACGATGCAGGTGGGGAAGGGGAGAGAGGGACAGGGGAGGAGGAATGGGTAAAGCATCATGAAAATCAACTACAATGTATATTGAGAAGTTAAAATTTAAAAAATAAATAAATAAAATGAATAAAAATAAGTTATGGAAAAGGTCAACAGAAAATTAAATGGATAAAACAGAGAAATTCTAATTAATTTGCTGGTTTCCTATTGATAAGTGAAGGGCTTTTTCCATCGTAGGAGCATTCCTCTAAAATGTTTATCTTGAGAAGATCAATAATGAATGTAGTGAGATCCAGAATTTGATGATAGAAAAGAAAGAGTTGGCTATGTTGAAGGAATGAATCCATTCTCCATGCTTGTGCCTGAGAGGTAGCAGCTTAAGAGGAAAACAGTCAATGGTCAGAACTGGTCACAGTCCTGTTACTCTAGGGTATCCGTCCTCTATTTGCTTCAGAGCTACTAGTTCTTGCTTCTCCCATGACATCTGTCGCATAGAAATGCAATAATCTTTCTATACACTGTGACTACCATGTGGGAAAGCCTCATTTCTGTTAGTTTCATTTCTTTTTAGTAAGTTTTGCTAAGTAATTAAGAGTGAAATAAAATCATAACAAAACTGCAAAAGAGATCCCAAGAGCAAAGCTTAAAATTACTGTCTTACCTGCAGACATGGTTCTATGGCGGTGGAAATATTAAAGTATGTTTCATACCAGTTAGTAAACAGTCTCTGCCCAAATACCCTCACATTGTCCTTCCCTAGCTGCCTAACTTCTCCCTCTGGGCATTCCTCAACCCACCAATTAAAGGGAAATGCATGGCACAGTAGTGGCGGCCAGGATCCCATCCCTGAGCTATGACCAGCATCCATTCTGATTGTTCTTTGCCCTGCTGTACGGGATTATGTTCGATAATTCCCTTGCACAATAGTAGAGAAATGAATGTTTCCACAGTGGGTTTGTAACCTAGTCACCTTCAAGTCAAATTTTAAATATCTAACAGCCCCCAGGCATTTATATTCAGTGTGTCTAAATGGAGCTCATTGACTTCTCTTTCTAATCTTTTAATCTCTCTTCTAATCTCTAATCTAATCTAATTCATATGTTCTGTTACTCAACAGACATTACTGCTACTCACCTAGATAAGCAAGTTGGAAATCTGGGATTAATCATGAACTTTCCTTTCATCCTGTATGATGAAGAAAGAGCTTATCCTCCTCAGTACTTTTAAACCATCAACGTCTTACCAGAACTCATATGATAATGGCCTAATTGGTTTCCCAAAATTTCATGATCACACCCTTTAATAAATTGCCTACATGTTAAAGCCCAAATTCCCCAGTGTGGTGGGCAAGACCCCTCTCAATCTTCCTTTCTCTAGGTTTCTTTATGATCCAGCTTCTGCCAAATCCTCTAATTTATGGGTCTTAAGAAATGTCAAGGTGTTTCTTGTCTCTGTCAAGGATTGCTCTTTTCGCCTGAAATTCCCCCAGACCTTTGCCCCGTGGTGCAGCAGACTATCTGATTTATTAAGAGTCAGTTAAGGCTCACCTGCTATATGAATCCTTTCCTGTTCTCCACCAACCAGTAATCAATCCCTTCTTCATTCCTTACTGTACCTTGTGTATATTTCTATTAAAGTACCCGTAAATACTTTATTGCATTAATTCGTTGTATCTGTCTCTTATTAGACTTTAAGCTGATTGGAAGTAAGAATATAATATATTTTTGTATCTTCGTCCCTTGCTGCAGGGCCTAGAATATATGAGATATGTACAAAATGTTTATTGGATGAGTGGATCAATGACTGAATTGGTCAGTACAGATCCTCCAAGTAGTGCCAATTTTCATAAGTCATTGATTTATCTGGAAATTGGAAAATTCTTAAATTTTTTTTTTTTCTGAATATACTCAGAATTTTTTTTCCCATTATATGCCCATTATAAAAAAGTTGGAAAATGCTGAACAGCCTTAAACACTAATCATTAATTAAACTATGGCTATAAGATCTGGTAAAATTAGAGGTGACTCAACCTGCTCATCTGATCACTTTGATTCTTTCGATTGTAATGAGACATCAGTTTCAGGACTCCAAGAAACTGAAATAGGTCTCATATTTAGAAGCGACACTCAAATAAAGTTTAGCTATTGGTTTCATCACTTGTTTAGCAGTCTTGAGTCCTGAGCATGTGCTGTATTGCTTACTCCTGTTAGAGGCTAACAAGGCCTAGATAGGAATGGGGGGACCTGCCAGACCTATTGCTCTAGCAGCTGGAGAAGCTGTCAAGGTTTCTTTTCCTGAATCTTGAAAATTAAAGTTATGATTAAAAGTATTTCCTCATTCTCCTCCCTGTACCCAAGCTTAATGCTGTTAGGCCTTGAAGAACAGAGTTCTCCCCAGGTAATCTTAATAGACCTGAATCATAGGGACCAGCCTCAGCTCAATAATTGGGGATTTCATACAGAAATCCCCTTCTGTTTAGGGGAAAGATCCCTGAACAAAAGGTCTAGAGTTGCAATTTACAAATACATCACATTAAAAAGAGGTTAACCTTTAACATATCTTTTCTAGGAACTATGTTACAACACAAATATTCCTTGATTTCATGAACAGGAAATATTGCAGAATTGGTGTCCAGGGAATTTTAAGACATCCATGGGGAAATGTCCAAGTAGCTTCTATAAGACCCAGAACCTATCTTGATATAAAGCAAGAATATTCTTAAGTAGGCATTTGGTTATATCAGAAAATATGTTACATAATTATAAAATGTACATAAACTCACGCACACATATTCATACTTTTTCACTGAATAATGTAATTCTCAGTTAAAATTATTTTGTATAATTTGGATATGTCATCATGTACCTAGTTGTAAAAACTGAAGGCAATACTTTGAATTTTTCATTTTCATGAATAATTTTGGTGGAACAAAATGGGACAAGCATTTCTATGCATAATTCTTCATACGAATTACTGGTATTTCCTTGGTAAAGATTCTTCTAAGTGAAATTACCGGGTTAAAATATTTTAATATTTTAAAGTTCTTGATAATGTATCATGAAATTGTTTAACAGAAGGTTTGTATTATTTTGAATTGCTGCCAGGCATCCATGAGAATGGTATCTTTTTTGAGCACTTGACAGAACTGAGGTTTAACTTGTTCATTTCTTTCACAAAACATATAAAGCTAGTCCTGTTTATTCTTCACTGAGGTATCTTTCTCATTGGATGGTTTGGAATTTTGCTCTTCTTGTTCCTGATTTTTACTTGTATCAAGGTTCATAGACTGAGCCCCTCTCATCTCCACATATTCCAAAGTCCTGCATTCATTAGTTGGTTCTGCAAAGGTATGGTCTATCACCAGAATCTCCAGCCAGAGGTTTGTTCCCATGAGACCATCCCGATTTATTTCACTGCACTTGCACTAGAAACTTGTTGTCACAGCTTATCATTCCAAAGGGCATAGTTGAAAGTTTTTTTTCAAGGCTTGAAGGAACAAATGCATAAAGCAACCCACCCTGCAAACTCAAGCAGCCCAGTGTTTTGTAAAAACAGATCTCTAAAAGTCAGATCTCCCATCAGAGGCAATCAGTTCTGTTCAAATCAGAATGCTGTCTGTTTCAGTCTGACCCAGAAACAAAAGCCTGTCCTCATCATGAAAACTTATTTTCCAGTCAATGATTAATTTCTACCCAACCTCCTTTATTTAAGCATATTTTCAGAACTTGTGAAGTAGCTATGACAATGGACACCTAGAAGGGAGAAAGATCTTTGTTATTAATTTCTACATGCAGAGATGGGTCAGGTGTTTAGTTGTGTTATTATGCAAATCTCCAAACATGGCAGTGGGTGACCTGCTGGGAATGTTCTTACCCAGAACAAAATGCCCTTTTCAAGAATTGTACTTTGAGGTTAACTGTTTTTGTTAAAACTTAAAAGCATAGTACTCTTTGGAAATGAAGAGCAAACGTGTTTTGCCTACTATTAAGAAAATGACATTGTTTTATTGATTAGAAGGGAAAAATCTGTGTATTCTCAGAAGTGGTTCCAAAACTAGGTTTTCTGTTTTTTTTGTTTTGTTTTTTCATTTGGTTTGTTTAATTGTCAGAGGCAATAGTGATTTCTAACATACTTTTAAATGTTATTATTAAATTTCCTTCTATAGTAAAATGTTGTTTTGAGGATTTTTGTTGTTGTTCTTTGGATCCCCTCATTTCTAAAATCAGTGCTCTGTTGAAAAGACCTAAACTCTGACATTTATTCTAATTACAAAAGATCTCCAGAAATGGTAGGATAAGATTTAAAACGGCATTAATGGTGGAAGGAAGAATGATATGTTTGTGATTTACAAATAGGACAAGGGATATTTGGTTCATACTCAGACAGATCCTCAAAATTCTATCCTGTGATAGAAGACAAATGAGTATACTCTGGTTCTTGGAATTGTAGATCCCAAGAGTCAGCCAAATTTCCAAATGGGCTATTTCTAGTTTTTTTCCTAAATCTCTTCTAATTTTGCATTTCAGGTCCATAATACGTTTTATTATAAAAATAATGCCTTTATGCAGTGATTTTCAAATTAATCCAATGCTTTGTGAAGTTTCTTCATGTCTGCCAATAGTTTTGAGTACCTTGTGGCATGCTATGTCTCCATGACTTATTTTCAGAAGCATGAGAATTAAGATCTTATTGTTCCATGTGAGTCTTGTATTCTGCCTTTGAAATGACATCATTTTAAAGGATTATGGTCCCATGAGCTGGTCATCAACTAACCAGCCCCTCACAAAACAATGGCATAGGGAAAAAAGACTTTTCTGAATATTTTAGTTTCAAAGTTACCATGGAAACAAGACACATGTGCTTTATTAACATAATCTTTTCATTTTTTTTTTTTTAGTGCTTTTGCTCTCTAGAAAGGATTCTTCTTTGATATGATCACAATTAAACAATGGATTCTGAAATTGAACTGGCATTTATAGAAGAACGTAACAATGTAAAACATTTTGCTTATCTGAAAGGCATACTGCTTTAAAGAAAATTTATAGATAGCTTTTCAAGGTTTGTCATTTCTTATTAGGGTCTATATGGCTCAAGTTTTGCTTTCTCGGGGTATAACATCACAGGAAATTTCCATTAAATTATTTTCTTTCATTAATACTCATGGTCCATTTTCATTTTTGTGTCACTTCTCAGAATATCAGTGTTGCTTTTATGTAATATTTCTATCTGTATTTATTCAAGAACATGTACATAATCATGCTGTGTAAAACAATTATAATAACTAAAAGCTTTGACATTGCTATCAGATCACATCATCTATCATTAGCTTAACATTTTTTCAAGCTCCTGCCTTGTGCAAAATACAATGCTAGACAATGTTGAAGATATAAATAGGGTTTACACAAGGGTACTTTAAAAAGTTTGTGGAAAAATAAAATTAAAAAATAATATGAATTTTTTCATAAACTTTTTGAAGACCCCTCATATATGCATAGCATTTAAGAGATTTTAAAATGTCTTATTTAAATTAGAGTGTGTTCTATTTTGGTACAGTCTCAACTACACAGTTTTAACCTAATCATACATTGATTTGGTAATTAACTTGGAGATTATTACATTAGTAGTAAATAGTCCAACAAATGTTCTGATCTGTCCATTTTTTGTTTTTGTTTTTTAAATAACATCTTGGTGTATTAACATTAGGGTTTAAAATTTAAACCATGGATTTTATATATTTTACACTATGTTACCTTAAAATTAAAATAATTCCTAAACATTGCCTCAAGATATGTGCTATAGCAATATATATGTAACTTATATCAGGACAAAAAGGGAAATAACTACATTGTCATTTTTCTTAAAGAATGAAAGACGTTATTAGTATTTCTGATCTGGAAAATTTCTCAGAGAAAATGGCAAGCTACTAAAACAATGGATAGTTATTAAAGCAATAACAGTAGTGAAAGGATGAAATGAGTAGAAAACTATGAAATGACCTTTAATAACCACAAAGCTTTTGAGAGATATGATATAATTGAAAACACTGTCCAATTTCAAAATAACATTGCATATGAGAGCCATGAATTCTAGGTATTTTAAATAGTAACTTCAAGAAAAAATAAATATAGATCCAGGGTTCATTCTAACACAACATTTTATTATGAACTATCTAATAAGTCAGTGACAAATAGCCCTATGCTCTCTTCTTATTCAGTACAACTCTCAGAAATATGCCTAAGAAATCCAAGAAGTTCTAGGCAAGGCATTCTATGAAGCTAAAGATTTTTCATGGATTATAAATTATTTAATGACCCATCAAAAATGGTTCTCATCAATACAACCACATCATACTTTATACATTTTAGTTTTTCTGAAGATCTAATCGTGGGTTCTAAATATAAGGAACCTCAGAAAACACAGTAGAACTATAAGTCTGCAATCAACTTTCCATGTTCTAGTGAGAGCTATGAGCTCTGTAGTGTACTTGTGCTCTTGCTTGGCTCCATAGGAATACATTCTTAAAACAGTAAATTGCGGGGCCAGCCCGGTGGCGCACTGCTACAGTGCGCCGCTTGGGAGCACGGCGGCGCTCCCGCCGAGGGTTCGGATCCCACATACAGACCGGTTCCCGCTCACTGGCTGAGCGAGGTGCGGGCGCAACACCGAGGGTTGCAATCCCGTGGCCGGTCCCGGTCCGGTAAGGGCGCGACACTGAGGGTTGCGATCCGTTGCTGGACACGAAAAAAGACAAAAAGGAAAAAAAAAAAACAGTAAATTGCTTTGTAATATAGTTTTATTAATTAGGGGGACTTATAACTAATTGATGAGCTTATATGATGATGAAGTTGAGAGTAATCATTATAAAATAATAAATAACCTTGAGACAGCCACAGGAACTGTTTTCCACTGAACGTATTAGTTTTCTGTTCCATTACCCTAATTTGAGTATATGAAATGCCAAGCAAAATTTGCCTCTGCACTATTCAATGATATCGTCCTCACCAATTTGTTTGTTAAAGAGCCATAGGAGTATATTATGAGCATATGAAAGCTCTCAAGACTATTGATGTTACATGTCTCATACATGAGTAGAATGTGAAGCTCTGAAGGCTGATGTGAGGAACATAGACCTAACTTCTCTGTCTTTTTTTGTCCGTCCGATTAGTTTGCCACAATACCCCAAAGTTCCACCATTTGGACCTCATTTCTTTGGCTTTAAAAAGCAGGAAGCCAAAACAAATTTTGCTAATAAAGATCTAACCTTTGTCAATACTAACAATAGTTTGATTCATTTTATGTTTCAGGTAAGGGGAGAATATGGAAGAAAAATGAATGTAGCCAAGTAGTTAATAAATACTCTGAGACATTTAATGTGGTCCCACACTAGTCAAGCCTCTGAAGGCATGGCTTTATTACAACAGAATAGAGTAATTGATGTCCATAAAGATGGCTCTGGAATTAGCAACATAAAATGTTAGGTCATATTTTGTATATTCTACTTAATAATTAAAGGGGTACAATACATTTTAGAGAAATTTTAATAGCATGATTAAAATAAAACCAAGTGAAATGATTCTTTTGGGAGAACTGTGGTTATATGAATTGTAATTGTTGCTTGATATTGTTAAATAAATATAATATTACTATATATATGCATATGTACTTAAGTATACTAGTTCATATGTATATACACAGAAAGAGAAGTAGAAAGAGAACTATAAACCAATAGTATCTTATTGTTTTCTAAAAAGCAAAACAAACAAATAAAATGTCTTTATTTATGCTATTTATTTTATAAATCTTCCTTATTAGAGAAAAGATTGTTTTCAACAAATTATTTTTTCAAAAGAAATATATAAATGCTTCCTTCCCTTCTACCTTCTAGTGATGCTTATCTTTTAAATTTTTTTATAGGCCACATCTTATAAAGCACCTAAGTAATGCTCTTAATGGAACTGCACATTGTGAACAGATAATGGCCTCCCAATGAAATATGCATGTCAAATCTTACTAAAGTAATGAGAGAAAATAAACTTGGAGACAAAAGAAAAATGTTTATTTTTTAAATGTTAGACCATTACATTTATTCAGTCACAATCTTTAATTTCATTAATGCCAAACCTATTATATCAAAGGATATCAAAGGAGTTACTCTTTTAAAAACGAAATAATTAGAATGACCTATAAAACCAGTGTTTACAGTGGGAGATATGTACAAAAACCATTCTCAAAATTTAGCTTTCAAAAAACTGTGGAAAAAGCACTAACCCACAAAAAGCTAATTTAGAAATGTTAACCATACTATTAAAAGAAAAAAGATTCTTATCTTTTCTTATTTTCAGTAACTGTGACTGTTTAGATATTTAGTTTCCATTTCTTAAAAGTGACCTAAGAGAAATGAGGGCTCAATAATTCAATGATAAACTAATAATAGTGAAGAAGCAGTCTGGTCATTTGACTGGAATGGAAAGTGACTTTAGGTTATATTGTTAATAGTCTGGTTTCATATTTTTATAGAATCAAAACTATTAACAAATGAAAATGAAAATTTAAATAAATTATTTTTACTGTGGTAAATGTCAGCTTTCAATCACATGATCTATTTTTAGGGTTTTTTAAATAAATAAGCTTCAGACTATTATCTAGAATTCTGCTAAATTGCTATTCTAGATATAAAACAGTGAGAATTTTAAAAATATTTGTTGCTATTCACATACCCGTGGAAATATTGTGTCAAATATTTGAATAAGTAACGTGGCTTAAATTATACCTTTTTAAATGCCTGTAAATGAGAAAGAAACTATGAATAAAATTATGATTGTGCCATTCTGGAACTTATAGAAAGCAAAGGCAGACTGTACCATGAGTACATACAGTAGATTAACCCTAAATATTTTCAAAGACCATTTTATTTCCATCAATCTCATTTTACACTTTCATGTCTTTGGTTGTTTCATGTACCAAAGATGTCACTGTCCAACTAGAGAAGGTAGAGATTGTCACCACACACTTGTAAGGTACATCATCGGGCATTCTTTTAGTATTCCTTTGTCATCCACATGTAAGATTGTCACAGTGCCTTTTTTTTAGAAATATCACATATCCCTACAACACTATTTGAGATGAGACATTGAGTTTAAAACCAAAAAAACTTTTCTCAAAACTAAATTTATAATTGCACTGCCTTGGTTTGGAAGCAACTTATACAGAGTTTCAGAATTAGAAAGTTGTTTTGTTTTGTTTTGTTTTGTTCTGGCTTAAACAACAGAAATTTATTTGCTCACGGTTTTAGAGGCTGAAAGTCCAAGTTCAAAGCGTAGATAGAGATGCTTTTCTCTAAAGGCCTTAATCAAAGAATCTTTTCCAGTAATCTCTCCTTGCCTTGCTGATGACCATTTCTGGTCCCTTCACATGGAATATTCTGTTCCTATTACCCTGGTATCTCTTTCGCCTCATATAAGGAAACCATTCATATTGAATTATGGCCTCATTTTAACTTAATTGCCTTTTTAAAGACCTTATCTCTAAATACTGTTACATCTTGAGGTACAGGGGTTAAAGATACAACTTATGAATTTGCGGGGAGCGGACATAATCAATGCCATTCCTGTTATATTCCTAAGGTTATTCTCCAGCATAAATGCAACATGTAGATATTAAAGCTGTGGGATTTGGAAGAGTTTTTTCACATTCCTTACATTCATAGGGTTCCTCTCCAGTTTCGGTTATTAAATGTTTATTTAGGATCTAGTACTGGACGAAGGCTTTCCCAATTCCTTATGTCAATACAGTTTTTTCTACTGGGAATTCTTATATATACATTAAGGCGTTAGGAATGAGTGAAGGCTTTTCCACACTCCTTTCCAATATAAAATTTCCCTCTAGTGGCAGTTCAGCCTAAGTGTTTAATGAAGGCTCTCCCATAATCCCCATATACATAGGGTTTATCACCATTGCTGAGCTCTACCATGTTCATTAAGACCTTAGATAATAAAGAAGTGGTTCCCATATTTCTAATTCTCATAGTGTTTCTCTCCATTGTGAGTTTTCTAATCATATCAAAAAGAACTACCAGACTTAGATTTATCATACACATTACATTCATAGAGTTTCTCTACAGTGTGAGTTCATGTACTTGAAATGAATTGGAATAACTGAGGGCTTTCCCACATTGTTTATAATTGTAGCATTTTTCCCTAGTGTGAGTTCATACAGGAATATTAAAACTTGTGGAATACTTAAAGCCTTCCCATGTTCCTTACATATGTATGATTTTTCTGCATTGTGGGTTCACATGTGAATATCAAGGTAGGCAGAATATATAAACTCTTTCCCACATTTCTTACACTCAAAGGGCATCTCTCCAACTTGAATTATAACACATAGAACTTATTTTTCATATGTTTACCTAGAAAGAGGAAAGGAAAATACCCTAAAATTATTGGGAAAATTCTGATGATCATGAGTGACTTTCCTCCTTACACATTCTTTTTTTTTTTTTTTTTGTCTTTTGTCTTTTTTCCGTGTCCGGCAATGGATCGCAACCCTCAGTGTTGCCCCCGTACCGGACCGGGGACCGGCAACAGGATCGCAAGCCTCGGTGTTGCTCCCGCGCCTCGCTCAGCCAGTGAGCGGGAACCGGTCTGTATATGGGATCCGAACCCTCGGACAGGAGCGCCACCGCGCTTCCCAAGCGGCGCACTATCCAGTGCGCCACCGGGCCGGCCCCCTCCTTACACATTCTGATGATCCCAGACCCCAAATATATTCTTTCTGTCTGTGGAATAACCAACTTATCCCCACTCTGCTGCTCAGTATGTGTGCACATTATTTAAGCTCTTCAAGTCACAGTTTCCTCATCTCTAAAATGGGTACAACATCCATATAAGAGGAGTTCAAGTATATAAGGCAACTGATCTAGAAATTAGGACACAGTAGGAGCTTATTAAATGGGAGGAGGGTACTGTTGGCTTGTTCATTTCTCAATTCAGCAAATATTGATTGCATGCTTACTCAGTGCTAGGCTCTATGCTAGTGTCAGAGTGACAAAGGAGAATGTAACAGGTGTGGCCACTGTCCTTGTGGAGCTGATATATGACAGACCTGCATTATAACCCATTGGTGGTCAGTCCCCTTGGGTTTCCTCATCTCTGACCCTGAGGGAGGCATCAGCAGCTATGGCATGTCAGCAGGTGCATACTTACTTAGTATTTTGACACTAATAATATGTCTAATTATATGTCTAATGGAATTGTCATCTTTGATCATCTGACATAGCTTCCTAATTTCCATCTCTCAGACTTCTTTCAAGACTGCCCTGTGCATAAGGACTCTTTGCCAATTGTAATGTGACTGGATGAAAAGGATTGTTGCAAGAATAACCACTTTTTTTAGTATCCTGCTGAGAAATTTGGAAAATAAGAAAATAGCTCTTTGATGAAGGATTTGGAATTTCTACTATAGAGTTAACTATTACTATTTATGATGTTTGAGAAAAATGGTCCATTAGTAAAGCTTTTATGTAAGTATGCTTAACAGCCTGAAATTTTGGTAAACGTGACATGTGCACACTATATTGGCAGTAGGGGTATTTAGAAATAACCATGAAGTGCTTGTTCTGATCACATTTATCAATATGATATTTGGTACATGAATATATATACATAACATTAATGGTAATGTACTGAAGACAACCAGCCTAAGAATTTGTCTTATGATAGAGAAGTAAACAAGTAATTTTTTCAGTGTAATTTTCCCAATTCCATATGCCTCAGGGCAGTTGAATACCCAGGATGCTTCATGAACTCTACATAATGAGAGGGCATGCTGAAGACTTTACTACCAATCAGAACAAAGAGCTATCCAAGTTTCTGGGTTGTCAGAGCACATACCACGTTGTGGAGGGACCATTGTAGACCTGGAAAACTGTAAAGAGCAATGAGAGATACACAAATATCTCACTAAGAGAATGAGAAAGGTTTCATGGGGTGCCCTACATGGGATGCTGTTATCCTCTTTGTTAAAATATGCAGGTCTCTTGGTAATGGTACAGAATGCAGCCACCCATGGGTGGACTACTGACAGAACCTTGCCCATAATATTTCTTTCATCATGCATGTTTCATCCTGCTGCCAAACAACGTGAACATACTGGCTTTTGAAGTTTCTTCCTGCCTGCATGTGTAGGCAGACAAAAATAGATGTCATGTGAAAAATTAAGCAACTTTATATTTTCTGCCCTTCAGACCCAGGCATTTATATAGTGTGGGTAGCATAGTATATTTTATTTACTTTTTCAAATATACGGACCTTCCATTAAATAAATAATCTCTCATACATGCCTCATTCTTCTATTAAATATGCTATTCTTTATCCCTATTTTCCCAATATCATACTCAATCACTTATAGCAAGTACTATCAGCTTTTCTTTTTTTAAAACTAGATATATGTTCCTATTTCCTTTGTGTGATAGTGTTTTCTTAGGGAACTTTTCCATAATGTGCTTCACTTGCTTGGGTATTTCTATTGAAGTAGGCAATGACCTTATTTCTTCTCATATCTCATTTTCTTATTGGTGACTTTTTGTAGGTTGCCAGTACAAGCAGATATATAAATCAACAAACACTGAATTCCTACCATATGTCAGGAACTATCTGAGGCACTGGAGCTATCGTGTTTATTCTACACTGTTGAAAGCACTTAAAAATAAAAAGGATAATAATGTAAAAGCAAACACAAGCATAATATTGCACTTTTCCACTGTTACATCCTCATCCTCAATGTTTTGTTTTTCTTAAATCAGGCTTTCATCTTTTTCTTTCTTAAAACTTTTTTGTGTTCCTTAAGAATTATTAAAATGCAAATTTTGAGTCAGAATATATTATGTCAATAAATTAGTCAAAATATATATTTAATTATAACTTTGATTTCGCCATTTTTGTAACAACATGTACACGATGTAAACAGCTCTAATTCTGCTCATGCATGCATTCTGTAAATATTTATCAACTGCTACTATGCACCGGAACTTTTCTAGGTGCCAGGGACATCCTGTGGTACACAACAGACAAATGAATCCTTACTTCGTGGAATTTATGTTTAAGGGGGAGACAAACCATAAACTAATAAATAGGAAAAAAGAACATAAAAATGTCAGGAATGTGTGTATGTATGTGTATAATGCTAGATTGACTAGCTCCTGATAGTATCACTGAGAACACTTGAGAAAAGACATGAAGAATATGAGGAAAGTAGACATGATTGTCTGCAGGAAAACCCAGGCAAAGTAAACAAATGCAAACCAAGATCCTAAGGCAGGATGTTCCTGGAAGACTGGAGAAATACCAGAGTCCTGTGTGCCAGGTTCAGAATGATGAGGAACAGAGTATCAAGAGATGATGTGAGAATGTAACAGCTACATGTTCATCTAGGGCTTTATAGGTATTAATGAGGACTTTGGATTTTATTCTGAGTCAGATGGAAAACGATTGCAGTGTCCAATACAGAGGAATTAAGTGAGGGGCAACTATCTTTATAGAAATTCTTTGGCTCCTGTGTTGAGATTAGACTATAGGATAGGACCAAAGCAGGGACATCAGTAAACAAATAATCGAGGTGAGAGATGACTCGATATCTTGGTTCAGGATAGTAGGAATAAGGCCTTTGAAAAGTGCTAATCACTTAGGTTATTTTTTGAAGGTGAATTTGACAGGAAGGCATGCAGTATTAGAGAGAGTGTTCAAATATGGAACCAACGGTTATGACCTGAGCAACTGGAAAAATGATGTTGCTATTAACAGATGAAAAGGGCTGGTATGTAACCTGGTTTGGGGGAGATTATCAGGAGTCCAGATTTGTTCACATAACATTTAGGAGGTCCAAATAGAAATGTTAACTACGGAGTTGGATGTAAGGGTCTGGAATTCATGGGAGTGGTCCAGACAGGGGCTACAGATTGAGAAAATATAGGTATTTAGGTGGTACTTAAAACTGTGAAACAATATAAAATCACATAGGTAGTGACTATAGGTAAAAAAGGAGAAAAAGTTCAAATATTCCAAATTAGGTAACTAATTCCAAATTAGGAATTCCAAATTAGGGTGTCAGAGAGATAAGGAAGAACTAGTGAAAGAGACTGAGAAAGAGCTGTCTGAAAAGTAGGAGGGAAAATGGTCTGATTGAATTTTTCAAAAGGAAGAGAATGATCAACTTTGTCAGGGCTGTTGATGGGTCAAGTAGAGGAGAACTAAGAAATGACCAATAGATTTATCAGTATGGAGATTATTTTTGACCATGGAAACAAAAGAGGATAAGCCTATAGTTTTAGCCTGTTATATAGGTTCCTCTTTAAGATATAAATGATGTTGTGAATATAAGATATGGTGTTCTATTGCACAATAAAGTGACCACAGGTAATGACAATGTATTAAATGCTTCCAAATAGCTAGAAAAGAGGATTTCAAATGCTCTCACACAAAGAAATAATAAATGTTTAAGGTGATGGATATGCTAATTACCCTGATTTGATCATCACACATTGTATACATGTATTGAAACATCACACTATACTCTATAAATATTTACAATTACTATGTGTCAATTAAAAACAAAATAAAACTTGAAATTGATACAAAACTTAAAAATTAAAAAAAACAAATTTTGTAAACTGTGAAGTGCTATAGAATGAATTTAAAATAATAATAATAATTATTATTATTACACTATATGAGTATTAATTAAAATAGGTTCTAGTTCACTTTTTCTCTGTTGTTTTTAAAACTGTTTAATTCATTTTAATGAAAATAACTTCAAATATTAATGGCTATCTGCATGTGATACTTTATTTTTATTGGTTTCTGTAATGCACTCATGTGTGCCTAATAGAGAGGACAAGATATTTTGTTCCTAGCTAATATTAGAGAGATTCAAATATCAGACAAGTGATATTATGAGGTTACAGGCAGGTTAATGCTATTTAGGCAGATAGTGAATTGCAAATTCCACCTGTTGCCACAATAATGAATACGTGAAGAAAAACTGGTGTTGCAGTTAGGAGAAAATGAGTTTTCTTTCACATATACTTACACAAATTTATTATTAACAGTTATTTTTCACGAAAGACTAATTATTATGTTCTCATTCATCACCAATTATGAGGACTAATATTTTTTATTATATGTAGTGTGTCTTTAACAATTATTTTTATGTAATTTTTGCAGGAAACAATGGTTTAAGCATTTAATCTAGAGAAAATTTGCTATATCAAGTATAATTTCCAACTTATTGTTGTATGTCCATCCTTTTGTTTCTAAGAACAGATTCCATAGTACCTATTATTCCTAGTCCAATAACTGTAAGTTTCTATCAAGAAATTATATTTAAGTTGTATTTTGTTTGATTACTATTTTCCCATTTTGGCTAATATATTTCATAGCCTACATGTCTTAACTCAGGTACTAGAATATTCTCATTTATTCAAAAATGTGCTCTGGTCAATATAATTATTAAATATCCTAAAGAAAGGTGACATTTAAAAATTCTATAAAACCAGCTATATCCCAATGCTTTGAGATGTTTTCTCACCATTTTAAAGAATGCCACAGACCAGCCCCTGGCTCACTCGGGAGAGTGCGGTGCTGATAACACCAAGGCCGTGGATTCGGATCCCTATATAGGGATGGCCGGTTAGAGCACTTGGGAGAGCGTGGTGCTGACAACACCAAGTCAAGGATTAAGATCCCCTTAATAGTCATCTTAAAAAAAAAAAAAAAGGAAAAGAATGCCATAAATGTTGGCGTGTTTCTGGTTAGAAAACATGATTTGTTTTCTAAAATGTTTCTCAAGGATGTATAGAGTGAATCCTGTTGTATATGAGATGACTGACAAATAAACAGCTGCCCTCTGAAAGCAACCAATTAAATAACACCCTAGATTAGGGCACAGACTTTAAGAACATGAGCCCAAAAGCACAAGCAGCAAAAGAAAAAATAAACAAATGGACTATATCAAACTAAAAAGCTTCTGCACAGCAAAGGAAACAACAACAGAGTGAAACGACAACCTAAGTCTTGCTAACTATGCATCCAACAAGGGATTAATATCCATAATATACAAGGAACTAAGCAATTACACGTTAGAAAAACAAACAACCCAATTAAAAAATGGGCAAAGGAGCTGAACAGACATTTTTCAAAGGAAGACATATAACTGGCCAACAGGTACATGAAAAAATGCTCAACATCACTAATCGTGAGGGAAATGCAAATTAAAACTACACTGAGGGCCGCCCGGTGGCGCACTGGATAGTGCGCCGCTTGGGAGCGCAGAGGCGCTCCCGCCGAGGGTTCGGATCCCATGTGGAGACCGGTTCCCGCTCACTGGTTGAGCGCGGTGCAGGCGCAGCACCGAGGGTTGTGATCCCGTTGCCGGTCCCCGGTATGGGAGCGACACCGTGGGTTGCGATCCCGTTACCGGTCAGTAGAAAAAGACAAAAAAGGAAAAAAAAAAAAAAAACTACACTGAGATACCACCTCACCACTGTTAGACTGGCTATAATCAAAAAGACAGTGAATAACAAATGCTGGTGAGCGTGTGGAGAGAAGGGAACACTCTTGGTGGGGCTAAAAATTAGTACAACCACTATGAAAAACAGTATGGAGGTTTCTCAAACAATTCCAGATAGATCTTCCATATGATCCAGCAATCCCACTTCTGGGCGTATACCCAGAGGAAAGGAATTCATCATGTAGAAGGGATACCTTCACTCCCATGTTCATCACAGCTCTGTTTGCAATAGCCAACAAATGGAACCAACCTAAATGTCCATCAATGGATGGCTGGATAAGGAAACAGTGGTATATATACACCATGGAGTACTACTCTGCCATAAAAAAGAAGGAAATTCTCCCATTTGCAGCAACATGGGTAAGTCTGGAGAAACTTACGTTGAGTGAAATAAGCAAAGCACAGAGGGATAAATACCACATGTGCTCACTCATATATGGGAGCTAAGAGAGAAAGAAGGAAGGAAAGAAAGACCACAGTGGTGTGCTGGACTTACAGAGTGAGAGAACATACCTTGGGATACAAAGTGGAGTGGGGAGAAAAGGGGGAGGGGATAGAGGAGAGAAGTTGGGGATAATTGGGTGGGGACAAGGGGTATAAATGCAATTTGTGGGAATGGGCATGGTGCCAGTATGAATCTGGCCTTCACATCTTGGGCACGAGGGGTGACAATCAGCTCTGTATCTCATGAATATTCATAACCAATAAATAAATAAATAAATAATGCATGGGTCTGGAGCTGTCATTTATAAATATTGCAGCTTGTCTAATCTAGTAAGCGATTGGAAACGCATAATAAATGCCTTTCAAATGGGAGTCATGCAGGCTTCTTTCAAATTTTTAGAGAATCCTTAGGTGGCAAGTAGGTAATTATTTCTGAGAAGTCTTCTTTCCAATGTAGAGATTCCTCAAAACATTTTCAAGGAGCAAAAAGAGAAGGGCAGCTGCCTAGAACTGAGTTATGGACTAGGTATGCACCATCAAAACAAGGTCAAGTCAAGGGGAAATGATGATGCTGTATTTTACCATCTTTCAGATTAATAGAAAAAGTGAACTTTTATGTGGCGAGCATGCTCATTGCTCCAGCATTTTGAGGCCTTAGAACTTCAATCTGACTTTTTTCAGAATCAAGTACATACCTTCCGATGATTTTGTTAGCAGTATTTCTAGCTGTCAAAACAGGGAAGCCACAAACACAGTTTTTATTTTCCTAATTTTCTAGTAATAATATGTGTATATATGTATATACATATATAAACACCTGTGTGTATACATATACCAATATACATGCATTCATATATGTGTGTTGCATGCACACACACACACACACACAAATTACCTTTTTTATTACTCAGTACTGAAGTCATTAAGTATTATGAGTTCTGTAGACTTTTTCTGATATTAAGGCATATCTAAAAAGGGTTTCATCCCATTAGGCAAATATGTAAGTAAATTTGGATTCAAATTTAATTAAATTAATTGACATTTTATGTTTGTGTATTCTCTTTAACAGAAATTAACTTTTTCATATCCCAAAGATTGTATGTGTAATATATTTCTATGCCTCAAATGGCCTAAAAAAAGAAATATGCAAAGTAAGGTAAGTTTTTAAAATGTTTATTTTTGAAATTGAACGAGAAATATTCCTAAATTACTTTACAACGTATTAAAACAACTGTGTTAAATGTAAAACAGCATAACTGTGGTTTCATGTTTCATGTATTACATATTATAATATATAATGAATAACATAAATATTTTTCTGATATCAATTTTTATACAATTACATTTTTCTATGCTAAACATGATATTGAACAAATATTTTTTGAACTCCACTAGTCTGGGATAATGGTGAGCTTCATTAGAATCAGGATTTAATTGCTGAGAAGTAAAGGAAGCTCTTCCTTACCTCAGGACTTCCTACAAACAAGCTCTCTCTCCTCTGCTGGACATAACACCATAACCTTTTACCCCATCTTCTGCTCCATCTTAACCACCACCCTCCACCCCAACATACACATATTCCAACCACCGATTATCTTTCAGAGGTGCTCACCAGCTAGAGCATAATGAGAAACAACACAGAGATTGCTCCTTTTTTTTTTTCTTTTTCTCCTTTAATTTACTGCATGGAGAATAGTGGAATAGAGTAGAATAAGAGTAGTGTCGGTAGACAAGTTAGAAGACTTTTTCAGTGCTTCAGGTAGAAGGTTGTGGTGGCTTGAATGAAGTTGAATATGGAGACAGAGAGGAGCAGTTAGGTCTAGGCATCATGAAAAACAAAGTCAAAGTGAGAAAATTGAGTGTTAGAGGAGCTCATGAACTTGCCCAGGGTCACACATTAGGGAGTGATAGAGCAAGAGTTTTATCCATGCGTCTTCTTGGAGACTAAATGACTGTTAGGTTGAAGAGAGGGGACATGAAAAGGATAAGTGCCAGTTTCTGGCAGGAGAAGCTAGAAAGGTGAGTGGCATTTACCAATATGGGAACCCTGGAACACGAGTTTACAGGGGAGTCACTCTGTTTACATGTGGTGTCTGAAGTGTCTATGGACTGTCAAAGTGTGGGTGAAGCATATCCACCTGGGCTGGTTATTAAGTTATTGGTCATTGGTATGCAGAAGTAAATAAAGCCCTATGAGTAAATGACATCACCTGGAGAGTGAATGTTGGACAAACAAGGCAGAGGTTCTCAAACTTTAGGATGCATCAGAATCAGCTAGACCGTTTGTTAAAACAGAGTTGTGGACCTCGCTCCCATTGTTTCTGACTCAGTAGGTCTGGGACACTTAGGTGTTGAAGCCATCTCTTAACAGTTTGTACACTCTGGTTATGCATTCCTTCCCAACGTCATATTGGAGGAAGTAAGACTGGTAGCTTGAAATCAGCCACCATGTTGGGAGTATTTACATCATGAAAACCAGCAAATGCTATAAGTTAAGTCTTTTATTTTCAGAAATCTGGTTTGCCAGCACATCCCACATCAGGATGGAAAGTCCTGATAGTATTCATTTCTAGAAAATTCTCAGATGATACTGATGCCATTCAGAGACCATATTTTTTTTTTGTCTTTTTTCATGACCGATAACGGGATCGCAACCCTTGGTGTCACGCCCGCACCGTGCTCAACCAGTGAGCAGACCGGTCTCTATATGGGATCCGAACCCTCAGCGGGAGTGCCGCCGCACTCCCAAGCACCGCACTCAACCGGGTGTGCCACCTGGCTGGCCCCAGAGACCATATTTTGAAACCATTGGATTAAAGAAACATTTTACATAGTCAGAAATACTTCTGATTTCTCAAGCCAGTTAAAAATATTAAGCTTCTGAAAAGTAGAGCTTCTCTGACAACTCATTACGTTTTAAGATTACAATGGAATACTATTCTGCTATAAAAAGGAATGAAATACTACCATTCTCAACAGCATGGATGAACTTAGAGAAAATTATATTAACTGAAACACATCAGGCACAGAAAGAGAAATACCACATGTTCTCATTTATTTGTGGGAGCTAAAAATAAATAAATAAATAAATATACAAACAAATAAAGGGTTGCAGTGGAAGAAGACACAACAATCACAACAATTACTTGAACTTGTTAAGTGAACAGATTGATGCAGCGGGGGAAGGGGAGAGAGGGACAGGAAGAGTAATGGGTAAAGCATCATGAAAATCAATTGCAATGTATATTGAGAAGTTAAAATAAAATAAAATAGACAAAAAAGAGAGCTATATACAATGTATATTTCAAACCCCCTGTAAAATACTGACTTTCCATGAATATGTGAATTAAATTTTTAAAAAATGTGACCATTAACTGCTATGCAAATTTATTTATTGTGTTTAAATCACTCAGAATCCCAATTTTTTTTTTGTTTTTTGCTATAGAAAAAAAAAATTTTTTTTTTAAATGATGACCTGTAAGGGGATCTCAACCCTTGCCTTGGTGTTGTCAGCACCACGCTCTCCCAAGTGAGCCAACCGGCCATCCCTATATAGGATCCGAACCCGTGGCCTTGGTGTTATCAGCACCACACTCTCCCAAGTGAGCCACGGGCCTGCCCGAAAAATTATTTTTTAAGAGATTTTTAATAATGAGCTTTTTCTCCCAATGTGTGAGTAGTACATTTAGCCAGACCAAATGTTAATTGCAAGACTACAAGGATAAGCAAGAAAGTGGAATCATAGAAAGAATATATTTTATTATTGTGTCTGTTCAATATATTAAATTGGGCTTTTTTGCCCTCAATTAGCTTTCTATCTAAAAGAGAAAATAAATCAAACATTTGCTTTAAAGATACTGAAGTATGAAGATATAAAAAGTATGCTATAAATAATTGAGAGGAAAAGTTCAAATTATGTAACTGTAGATGAAAGAAAAAAGGGTTCAAAGTAACCACAATAGAAAGCTGGTTGTTAAACTCTCAAATGACCTCATGTTTTGTCTTTCATTACCCAGAAACTAACCTTCACAAGAGTGACTCCATCCCTCCAGGCAGACTTCAATTAATCAAAGTCATTAATAATATACAAAATTTTGGTGTCAATTATTCATTTACAAAATCTAATACTAAGCTGCCTGGAATGCTGGTGTCTGCTTGATTAGCCATTTCTCTGGCTGTAAATAAACTTATTTGGAAAGTCAAAACTTAGTCACTAAATCATCATTAGCAAACAAGGATCAGAACCAAAGAAACCAGTAGGATGTGTCAAATAAGTAGTGGATCTGACTAGACCACCTTGTTTTTATTTTTAAAATTATTATTACTAGTAAGTTACTGATTATTAAATGTTACCCCATGTCAGTTATTGTGACCCAAGATGTAGGTAGGCACTATGAATAGAGGTTAAGAGAGTGGGTTCTGAGGTCTGATAATTTAGTTTTGAATCTTTTTTTTTTTTTTTTTTTTTTTGCTATTTCTTGCTGAGAAGGGTACAAAGTTATTGAACACCATTATTCTACCTTCTTTAGTAGAATCTACTTCACAGGGTTTTTATAGGTATTAAATGAGAGAACTCATGTAAAGTTCTTAGATTAGAGCCAGTAACATAATAAGTCCTCAGTGGTAGGTAGATTATTGTTATATTATCTCATTTTGAATTTTTTTTTTTTTTTTTTTTTTTTTGCTATTTCTTGCTGAGAAGGGTACAAAGTTATTGAACACCATTATTCTACCTTCTTTAGTAGAATCTACTTCACAGGGTTTTTATAGGTATTAAATGAGAGAACTCATGTAAAGTTCTTAGATTAGAGCCAGTAACATAATAAGTCCTCAGTGGTAGGTAGATTATTGTTATATTATCTCATTTAATCCTTGCAATAAACCTTATTATTATAGCCATTATTAGCTCAATTTTACAGATAAGGGAAATGAAACTCATAAATAGAGTACTTTGTCCAAGGTTTTACTGGAAGTGGCAGAGCCAAGATTTGACTTTGCTCTGTATAAGCCCAAAGCCTGAATGTTCCCAATAGAATCCAAAAAACTGAAGATATTAACTAAGACTTCCACATCCCTTGAAAGTGCTTAGATGGACACTGCCAATATTTTCACTGGAACTCCACTTTTTTCCTAGGCTCCCAAGGGAGCCTAAGTCTCTGACCGACACTTCCCTTTAGCTATTATAACATATCCTGTTCTGTTACAAAAAAGCCTAACTTGCTTACATCTTTTTTTCTCTTAAGGTGAATTTACACATCTTTGCTGTGATTTATAATGTCCTGAATTATTATGTTCTTGAAGAAATACATAATGGAAGATCCCAAATACCAATAACAATAACTATGTATTAGTAAAAATAGTCTGCAGCTTTCCCTGCCTCAAGCCCTGAATCCCCAGCCTTTAATATTATCATTAAATATTTATCAAGTTCCTGCTATGTACATGACCCAAATGAGGCATCACTAAAAGAGTTAGAAATGATGTGGGAAAATGAAAACAAAACAAAAAAGATGTTTCTGCGAACAATTAACATTTCAAACATTTTCAATGATTTTATTCATGATTTAATTTAAAAACTCAAAGTAATTTGAGAATCATTTTACTTTCTAAAGACTCTAATTCTATTTTTAATTTTCTTTATAATTACCATTCCAAAGAACTTTATAATTTATTATTTATAACATGATATAATTACCAAACGTAGTTTCTATAGCATAGTAGGTGTTCAATAAATATTTGATGATATACACTTTTTATAATTAGAATGGGGTTCTAAAACATAATAAACTGAATGTGCATTAACCACTTATGAGCATTTTCAAGGAAAATTGGTTTTATTGGAATGAATTGTGGTGTCCTTTTTGACATCCTATATACAATTGAAGAATCCTCAATGTCAAGCAAGAGATATTGATTCCCATGCTGATTCTGCCCTAATTCTGTCACTTCGTCTCTCTAGACCTCCTTTCTTCATTTATAAAATAAAATGATTGAATTAAATCCTCTTTGAGACTTGGTCCATTTCTAAAATGTATTTTTTTTCTAAATGATTTGAAAGGAAAAACTCCTCTACAACAAATTGCCACTAAACCGTGAAGATCACTTCCGCAGAATCAGTCTTTGATAAATCTTCCCTTTCATATGAACACTTTATGTCCTGGATATATAAACATTATCACCTGATGATTTAAGAGACTTCACAAATTCCACAGGAGATCCTGAAATAGACAGGATCACATTAGAATCCCAGCAGGGTCTGTGGTGAATATGAACTTAACAATGAGGAGTCTCATCTTTCTAACAGCACATGATAAATGAACAATTCATGAAACACCATACAGTTTCTTATTCTTAAATCTATACACAACTGTTGCTAAAAATAATAATGCTCTTGTATATGATTATATAATAACTTTCTGGAGAATAAACAACTAACTTATATCAAACATGTCTCTTTCTTCTGGGTTTAATAGAGCTGTATTGCTAGTTAGGGTGCAAAACTATAAGGGGGGCATAAGAGAAAGAAAATGCAAAGTTTGTCTGCAGCACACCTTCATGTCTTCTTTTGGTTCTCCCATATTCCCTCATCTCACAAACCATAGGCATCGAGACTTACTCACTTCCCTGAGCTGGTGTTAATCCTCTGACCTGGGCCCACCACTTCATTCCTCTGTAGTTCCTGAAGGTCTTTCTCTAGGTCACCCATGATTTACAACAAGTGAGTTATATAAACTAATTGCCATTTCACTTTTAGTACAACACTTTTTTGTTGAATTCCTACTGCAAGTGAAATACCTTGATAGGCGCTGGTATTCAACAGGAAAAAGCCACCCTTGCATCAATGGAGTTTCTCATCTGAGGGGAAGATAGGCTATTGAGGAATAAAGGGACAAATATATAACTGTTACTTATACCAAATGCTAGGAAAGAAGAAATGATGAGTTTCATGAAGGATTCTAACAGGAAGAAGTTATATATATATATAGTTCAGAATGGTATATATATATAGAACTATATATCTATATCTCTCTCTCTCTCTCTCTCTCTCTCTCTCTCTCTCTCTATATATATATATATATCTATATATATATATATATATATAGAGAGAGAGAGA
>NW_007727135.1:710937-751380 GCF_000696425.1 Galeopterus variegatus | reverse complement strand
TCTCTCTCTCTCTATATATATATATATATATATATATATATATATATATATAGAGAGAGAGAGAGAGAGAGAGAGAGAGAGATAGAGAGAGAATGGATCTGAAAGATAAGTAGCAGTTAGCTGCAATGTGGGGGAAATAATTCCAGAAATGCACACATTTTAAGAAGAGCTGGAAAAAAAAAGAAGAAGAAGAAGAGCTGAAAACTCAGTGTATGAGTGGAACTTGGTGAGAAATTAAAAAGTGTGCTGGAGGTGAGGCTGGAGAAGGAAGAAGGAGCCAGATCATTTCTTGAGCTGAAAAACCAAACATGAATCCAATGGGAAGAACTTTAAGCATGGAGTTAACATAATTAGATTCACTTTTAAGAAAATGATTACTCTGGTTACCCTATGGAGAATAGATTGAAAGGGGCAAGAACTGGGAGATTACAGCATGTTTCACAAAACAGATGAGGGTAGTTTAGACTGAATTGACTGCAAGGGAACTAGGAGTAAAGGTATTTAATGTATGGAAAGATTTTACTGAATTGAAATTGGCAAGATTGGATGTGGGAGATCATGGAAAGGGAGGAATCAAGGATAAATGCCCTGTTTCTGACATGACAGAAAGTGTATCATGTATCTGACATGGTTGGATAGAGTTGCCATTTATTGATATATATGGGAAAAAAAAGGAAGATGAATGGATTTGGGTATTTGGCACGAACAAAATTTTGGTTTTGGACATGTTAAATTTGAAAAAGCTATGAGACATCCGTGTAGAGAAGTCAAGCTGGAAGTTAGACTTCTATCTTTCTCCCACACCTCTATTCTAAGCCCCAGACGTGTGCATCTAAGGGTCATCACCATAGAGATGGCAAAAACTGTGGGACTAGACAAGCTCACCTAGAGATGAAATATGAAGTGGACCAGCACTGACCAGCAACAATTCAAGTGTTAGGAAGTCAAGGAGAGGAGCTAACTTCTACTGAGGAAACTGAAAGGAGAAGCCGGAGAAAAACCAGGAGAGCAAAAGAAAATGTTCAAGGAAGGAATGCAACTGTGTTCCATGATATTGAAAATTCAAGTAGGAAGAAGTCGTGCACTAGAGAATAAAAACATTGATAAATTAAAATACAAAAAGAACCCCCAAAACTTTAAGTCATGTTAGGAATGTCAAATGGCATTGAGGTAGTCGATGAAAATTACTTTTAATTTAATTGTACGTCTTGGTACTTCTTGGGAAATATTATAGGTAGATGACAACATCACTTTTAGTGAAAAATATGATGTTTGAAAAGAATGTATTTTGCATGAGTTATTCCCAGTGGAACTTTTTAGAAACTAAAATATTTAACAGAATAAAAATCTCACAACAATGGACTAGGCTTTTGTGATCCAAGATTGACTTTAAATTATACTAGTAATAATATCAATAATTTTCATTAAAATAACTACTATTTCTACTACTAAATTTGAATTTCCTGCCCTGACTCTGGCAGTGTCTTAAGTGATAAAGCAACCTCAAGTCGTTTCCACTGACAGCTGACAATTTCTAAGAGTTTAAAAACTGTTAGCATGGAAGCTCTCCTTAGTTGTGTATTAAAGCAAGAATTTATACAGAAAAAAAAAGTGACAGTTTTCCAGGTTTTAGAACAGAAATGACATGAAAAACCAGACTAAATTTGATTTCTTCAGGATATAGGAAGAAGGTATCCCAGATAGCCTCTATCTTCTCAGTAACAGGCATTATATGGAACATCCAGTATAGTAGCATACATTCACTGTAAAGTCTTAAGTCAAGACCTTATATATCTTGATCAATATTTATATCTCCCAGATATGACCTATAGTAGGTCCTTAAAATATATTTCCTGAATAAGAGGATGAATAGATAAGTACATTGGTACTGTTTGCCTTCTTTTATATGCTATTTGTCATAGTGTATGTGTGTGTGTATATACACATATTTAAAATTATCATTATCTAACCAGTATGTTCCATGAGCCTAGGGACTGACTCTGTTATGTTCACTAGTGTACCTCCAATGACCATCAGAGTTCCTGATACTACAAATACAGTTTAAATATAAATTAAAAAATGTAATATTCACTTTTATCTTCAATTTACAAGAAATGATTTTGTATAATTTATATAATTTCATTTATGATTATATCATTAAATTGTTGACATGATAAATAGATAAATAGATTGGTTGATAGCTTGATAATGGTTAATAAATAGAAAATGAACATGGCTACAAGGCAACCAGCAAATATCTTTTTTATAATAACATCAATAATAGTCAATATTTAGTATTGTTCAGGGTTTTTTACAAGTTTAATTCATGTAATCCTCTCAATGATGCTTTGAGGTTGGTGTTACTGTTGTCCCAAATTTGCAGTTGAGGAAGCTGAGTCACAAAGAGTTTAAATCACCTGCCCTAAATCATATGAGCTAGTAGTCAAAATCAGACATTTTGGCTCCACAAATTTAGCTCATTGCCACTACATCATACTGTCTTATGGTAGTCATAATAAACCGTTGCAGTAGAAAACGTTTTTATTATCCATTTATTCTTATTATAGAATTAATGAAACAATAATCATTCAGCTGTGGTGAAAAAAATCTAATTCAGAAATCATTATCAATTCTGTTTTTAGCTAAATTTCTTTCAAATTGACAAAATATCTTGTTCCAACTTGGGGTTCAACTTATTTCCTTCCTGAATCAAAATACGTTCTACCTATTTTGCAAAAGATAAGATTTTGTTTCTTTCCAGCCATAAAGTCTTCTACTTTGGGGAGATAAATATTTACCTCTAATGCAATCTGATTAAAGAGCAAATTGGAGAATCAAAGCGACAATTAGCCATATAGACACAACTGCTTAATTCAAAGAGCAGAGTAAATAAGTTGGAATGGAACGGGAGAAGAGTGTTTGATTTGATTAGACTCATTAGTACAGGATGGGTGCACTCACCTTTTTGCTCTGCAATGTCTGTGGGTTCATTTCCTTAATAGTCTACTTCTGTAACAAAAAAATTTGACTATCATCTACAAGATGAGGATGGACTTTTTTGATAGAAATTTTGAATCATTTACACAGACTAACTTCTTTTTGGCAATAAATATCAAGTAAGTTTTATACTATAAATTCAGCCTATTAAAAAAAAGCAAAATAAAAGTTTGCAACATTTTATAGTACATCAGTGTGTTGCTTACCCTGATACTTTATTTTTAAATAAAATTGGTTGCTTTTAACTGAAAACCTAGCCTCCTAATGCATAGGTGAGGCTTCATATTATACTTTTCCTAAGCAAAATGTTGAAAGATTTAATTTAGGAAATATTTATTCAGCATTTACTACTGCTGGATACTCTTTCAGGCACTGGCAATACAATGGTAAACAAGAGGGACAATATCTCCACCTTCATGGAGCTTAAAATCTAGTAAAGTTATGAATATTTGAATGTTATGAATATTCATGAGATACAAAGCTAATTGTCACCCCTCATGCCCATGATGTGAGGGCCAGATTCCTGCTGACAGCATACCCATTACCAGAAATTTGTTTTGTACCCCATGTCCACCACCCAATTATCCCCCAGCCTCCCTCCTCCTCCCCCTATGACCCCCACTCCACTGGAATCCTAGTACTCCTCTAACCCTTGTAATGTATATTTAAAATGGCTAAATTGGCTCTGTTTAAAGATGCTTTTAGCCAATATTAGATTTTTATTTTTCTTGCAACTCTTGACCATTTTTGATTCTGCTCAATTTAGAATCTGATTTATGCAGAAACATTGACAGTAAACAAATATACTGACCATTATATAAAAATAAATACATAAACAAATACATGACTGTATACATAAATAATTTCCAAAAGCGATAAGCACCAAGGCAAAAATAAACAGGGTCATGTGACATGGCAGAACTTAGGGGCTGTGGAATGTTAGGTACTTTGGATACAGTGCTCGGGATAGGTTTTCTATCTAGCTCTGATGTGGCCAGTCATTTATTTTAGTATGGAAGATGGCTGTGCTGCAAGAGGATGCAATTGCATTATTGGGTTTGTTTAGTTATTCATAGCTCATTCGTTTAACTGCATGAAGTACAAATAGTGCTCTGTTAATATTTTAGAGCAACACCAAAAATGTGGTTCTTCCAGGGAAACTTTCTGTGTGGCATGAGTGCTAATTTCTTTTTCCAGAGAAGCACTGACATTTCTTAATTACTCTCTTCACGAGTAGTCATGTATAGCGATTACTGAAGGCTCAGCAGAGCATTGTTCTTCCAAAGCCTTGGAGAACAATAATGCTGACAGTTCAGGGCTTCAGTGTCCAACACACTTTTCCTCTCTCTTCATTACCCCAGCTAATTGTTCTGGCCAGTGGTTATTGTGTAGCTCCTCTGCTTTTCCATAACCCCCGCAAGCCCTCTACTGTCAGTGAAATTTATGGTAATAGCATAATATTCTCTTGCTGCCATGGTTTTCTTCCAGTTATTTAAAAGCACCACTTCCCTTTATCATACTCAGCTTCTGAATCACCTTACCAATGGGTGACATCAAAGCCGTAAACTAATGGAAACATTACAACCCCACTTGTTCTTAGAAAAGGGCACCTGTTTTCCCAGAAATTCTGACTTTTATGATGAAATAAAAAAAGAAAATTTTTCTAAAATGTCCAGCTCTGCTGACGGAGATATTTTGAGCATATGTCTAAATAATACCAAAGTGTTTAGTAAATCCGGTTAAAAAAAAAAAACAGGGTCGGCCCGGTGGCGCACTGCTACAGTGCGCCGCTTGAGAACGCGGCGGCGCTCCCGCCGAGGGTTCGGATCCCACATACAGACCGGTTCCCGCTCACTGGCTGAGCGAGGTGCGGGCGCGACACTGAGGGTTGCGATCCGTTGCCGGACACGAAAAAAGACAAAAAAAAAAAACAAAAAAAACCAGCCAAACAGTTTGGCATCATGGAAGTAAAATAAGGATATAGAGATTAAATTTGTTTTATTTATTTATTATCAGTTACGTTAACACACTATATAGCCTCAAAGATGAGTAACATAAAACTCTACTTTTTTAAAAAATAGAAGAATAAAGCTTCCTTTAAGAAACATAAATTATTTTAGTAACATGGTCTTTGATGGAGCTGTTGTATTCTATACCAAGACACACTCCAAACCAAATCTGCTCATCAACCTGAATAAAACAAGACTGTTACCTTTTTTTTTTTGAAATATTTTAATCTAAATTTTATTGAGCAATTAACATGCAGTGAGCACTTTACCTGCTTTAACTTATTTAAACTTCACCACAACTCTGTGATTTGGGTGCTATCATCCACGTTTTTCACAGGAAGAAAATTGAGGGTTGAAGAGATTATGTGACTTGCACAGGATCATGCAGGGTAATAGTAAATGGCAGAGATGAGATCTGACCCCAAATGTGTTTAAAATCAGAGCCTGAGCTCCTAACGTACACATATCACTTGTTACGTATTAGAAGTAAAGCGGCTCTAAGATGATTAGACTCATTTTTATCTTTTGAATAGAAAACCGTCATATCTTAGATATTTTGCAACTGTCATTTCCATTCTGATTGAGGTTATCTCTGGGCCTAGTTTGCTTTAGAAATGAAGATACTTACAATGGCTTTTTAAGTTTTGAATGTATTAGAATCAATTTACAATGAAGTCACTAAAAGAAATGCCTTAGGGAAAAATCTTTCCACATTATTGAGAACAAAAGAGTGGTAAAAATTAATTTTTAATATTGTTTCTTATTTATTAAAGCATTCGTTAACTGTCTTTTTTGCACCTGGGAATGAAAAGGCATCAAGCAGCATTAATTAAGGAAAAAATGAAAAGGCAAGGTATTCTTTTCTTTGAATCTACAGTTATCAGCAGATAGAATGTTCCAAGATTGATGAAGTAAATTTTGCTAATAGCTGTAAACTTTTAATAATTATTTATTGTGCCTAGTTATATCTTGTTATGAATAAAACTATACTCAAGCTTCTTATGTACATTAACATATCGATACAGAAAAACACCTATATAAGAATGAATTGAGTTCCAAATATTCACTTGTAAGCCAGCTGGAAATCAGAATACATTTTCTCAAAAAAAAAAAATATATATATATATAAATACTCAGATCCCTAAAACAATCCACAAATCTCTGATGATATATTATCATTAAGGAATATTTATGCAATACCTATTATTTACAGGACCCTCCTGAGCTTGGGGAGAAGAGCTGTTCCAGGGTATGAAGACAAAGCTCAGTCACCTGATAAAATTTGCAGTATGAATTTTGGGACAAGGTATAACATATAAGATGGCATATGACAAAAAGGGAAAATTGGCTAAGTGTCAAAATAGTAGTAAAGACAAATGCCCTATGGGACTTGGGAGAAGAAAATGATCCCTGAGAATGAGCTGAGTCTGGGAAGTCTTATTTGAAGAGACAGAACTTGAACTAGGCTAGAAGGAGAAAGTGGAAAAAATTAAAAAATGGATTCCAAATAGGGTGAATTATGAGAGTAAGAAGACTCCTTCTGGTGTACAGTTTTCCTACAGAGAATGGATGAGCAGACAAGAACAAAGATAGGTAAGCAAGGCAAGGTCTTGGAAACCAGACCAATAAGTTTGGACCTTATATTTACATTATGTTTGCCTTTCTGTGTTGCTCTGGTATTCTGAAGCATAAACAGGTTCTGGGATATTTCACAAAGTCAATTAAGAATTTAAAAACTAAGACAGAAAAGAAGAGAGATGCGGGTGCATATCAGAAAGAGAACCAGCAACTACACCATCTGCGTTAGTCTGTCTTCTGTCACTCCTAGCAGAATAGCTGAAGCTGGATAATGTATAAATAAATGAAATTTACTTCTTCCAGTTTCAGAGGCTGGGAAGTCCATGGTCCAGAGGACACGTCTGGTGAGGACCTTCTTCTGGGTGGGAACTCTCTACAGGGTCCCATGGCAACCAGGGTATCACATAACAAGAAATGGCATAAGCAAGAGGGCTAACCTTCTCACTTGTTCTCATTTTACAGCAATCAGAACCCATTAAACCACCAACCAATTACTGCATGAATGGATCAATCCACTCTCAAGATCACAGTCCTCAAGAGCCAGTCACCTCTTAAAGGCCTTGCCTTCCACCACCCTATTAGAGTTTAAGTCCCAACATGAGTTTGGAAGGACATTCAAACCACAGCCGCATCCCTTCAGTCTCTTATCTCTCCCCATTTCTTTATCTCTTTTCATATGGGTCTCTCCAATACTCTGTCCTATGTGGAAAAAACAGATGCTGACTGCTTGCAAGTTATACATTTTGGCTTCAGTCTCCATCCTCCCTCAGTCAAGATTTCAAAATATTTGAGAACTCCTGTCAGTTTGAGCAAGTTATGGTACCAACCACTGTAATGTCAACTTGTCCAGGTGGTGAGGATATATGCACTAATAAGGGAGATCTTCCCAGGCATTAGGTCCAGTTGATTGGTAATGTTTTAGTCTTCTATATCCCTATAATTTTCTTTCTACTTGTTCTATCAGTTATTGAGAGATAGATGTTGAAATCTCCAACTGTAATTGCAGATTTGTTTTCTTGTCCTTGTGCTTCTATTGGGTTTGGCTTTAAATATTTGGAAGCTCTGTTATTAGTTAGGTAAATACTTAGAATTGTTATGTCCTCCTGAAGAATTGACCCTTTTATCATTATGAAATTACATTCTTTACCCATGATAATATTTGTTTGCCCTGAACTCTACTTCGTCTCATATTAATGTAGCCATTCCACCTTTTTTTGATTATTGTTAGCAAGTTATGACTCTTTTCATACTTTTTCTTTTAACTTATTTGTATCTTTAAATTGGGTTTCATGTCAACCCAAATGTCCATCATCAGATGAGTGGATACGGAAAATGTGGTATATCTACACAATGGAATACTACTCAGCTATAAAAAAGAATGAAATACTGCCATTTGCAACAACATGGATGGACCTTGAGAGAATAATATTGAGTGAAACAAGTCAGGCAGAGAAAAAGAAATACCACATGTTCTCACTCATCGGAGGGAGCTAAAAAACATACAAATTAATTCACCCACAAACACACACACAAAAAAAAAACGGGGGGGGGAAGAAGATATAACAACTATACTTTTTTGAAGTTGTTACAACAAGTAAACGGAAAGGACATTCTTGGGGGGGAGGGGAGAGAGGGAGGAGGGCGGGAGGTGTCGGTGATGGGCCATAATAATCATATACATTGTATATTGACAAAATAAAAATTAAAAAAAAAAATTGGGTTTCATGTAGGCAGGATATAGTGCTGTTACCTAATCTAACAATCTCTGTCTTTTTATCGGAGTGTTTAGACAATTTAATGTGATCATTGGTGTGACTGGGTTTAGATTTACCATCGTACTATTTGTTTTCTGTTTGCCCCATGTATTCATTGTTCCATTTTGCTCTTTTTCTCTCTGTTTTTTAAAAAAGTTAACTGAGTATTTTTTATAACTCCATTGTCTCCGGCTCATTAGCTATAACTGTGTTGATTTTGATAATGGTATATTTAGGGCTTGTAGTATGTACCTTCAATTTATCAAAGTTGACTTTCAAGTGATATTTTTACTATTTCTCATGCAATATTAGAACTCTACTTTCATTTCCTAAACCAGTGTTTTTGCTATTTTTATCTATATCACTTCTACAGAAACCCCAAAATACATGGTTATTATTTATGCTGTAAATATTTGATTGTCTTTTAAGGAGATATTAATAATAAGTAAAACAAAGCATGTGAATTAACTCATGTAGTTACTGTTAATAGTGTTATTAGTTCCTTTGTGGAGCTCCTCATTTCCATCTGGTGTCGTACTCTATCTGCTTGAAAAACTTTCTTTAACATTTCTTGTAGTACAGGTCTGCTGGTTTTAAATTCTTTCAGCTTTTGTATTTCTAAAAAAGCCTTTGCTTCACCTTTGTTTCTGAAAGATTTTTTCTGGGTAAGGAATTCTGGGTTGACAGATTTTTGTTTTTCTTCTAGTGGTTTAAAGATGTTACTGTCTGTCTTCTCACATGCAGTGTTACCAACAAAAAAAGTGCTGTCAACCTTATCTGTCTATATGCAATGTATGTGTCTTTTTTCTCTGTTTTTACTATTTTTCTCTTTACTATTCACTTTAAGCACTTTCATTATGATTATGACATTGGAATAGTTTAATTCATGTTTCTCTTCCTTGCAGGTCATTGTGATCTTCGATCTATGAGTATATAGTTTTCTTCAAATTCGGAAAAATTGGGCAACTATTTCTTAAAATTTTTTATTTACTCTCTTTTGTTCCCTCTTTTTCAGGGACTCAATTGCACATGCATTTGGTTGTTTCATTTGTCCACCAGTTCACAGATGTTTACTCTATTGATTTTTTTTGTCTTTATTTTTGATAGTTTCTATTCTTACGTCTTCAAGTTCATCAGTTTTTTCTTCCATGAGGGTACTTCAAAAAGTTCATGGAAATATTCATATTATCTTTCAATTCCATTTTTCCATGAGCATTTTGAAGTACTCTTGTATAATATTTATCTGCTTTTACTTCCTTCCAATAGATTTTTCATCCCAGTGTTTGGCTTTTATCTCTAGAAGTACAATGTGTGTCTCTTTTATATCTTCTATGCCTCTTGCTTCTTAAACATAAGAAATACAATCATAATAATAGTTTTAATGTCTTTGTCTACTAATAATATTATTTGCATTATTTCTGGATCAGTTTTGATTTTGTTTTTTCCCTCTACATTGGTTATATATTTTTGCTTCTTGTGTACCTTTTGATCTTTGATCAGTTATCCAAATATGAATGTTTCTTTTTTGAGAGCTAGATTATTTTTATTCTTATAAATATTTTTGAGCTTTGTTTTGGGATTCTGCTAAGTCACTTGGAAAGTAATCCCTTTCTGGTCTTGCTTTTAAGCTTTGTCAGGCCAGACCAGAACTGCATTTATTCTAGGGTTGAAATTTCCCCGTTAATGAGGCATGACCCTTCTTTGTTCTTTAACTGATGCTTCCTAAATTATGAAGTTTTCTACTCTGACTATTTGGAACAAGAATTATTCAGGGCTTATGTGAAAATTAGGCTCTTACCTTTGCTATAATTTGGATGGTTTTCTTACCTGGCCTTGGATAGTTTCTTCACAACCATGTGCTGGTTAATATTCTAATGAATGCTCAGAGAAGGACACTTTGCATTTCTGTGGATTCTCTGTATGCGGCTCTCTCATCTCTGTCTGCATTGCCCTTGAACTCTACCTGACTTATCTTCCTTGGGCTCCCAGCTTCATCTGCTCAACACAGGGAGACTGCCTGTCTCTTTTTGGGTTTCTTCTCCTTGCATTGTGACCTGGAAACTTACTCCACACAGTAAGCTGGAACAATCTTAGGGCTCTTCTCTTGGGGGACACTTTCCTTCATTGCCTGATGTTCTGTGTCTTCAGTACCATTGTTAGATATACATTTGTCCAGTTTTGTCATTGTTATTTAGTTTTTAGTTGGGGGAGTAAATCAAGATGTTTCTCCATCTTGGCCAGAAGCCAAAAACTGAGGTGAATTTTAATCATTGATAATATCCAGATTTCAATTTTTCAGAACAACTGAAATTCTGAGGTAATGTTCATTCAAAACATTTTGTCTAAATATATTATGAAAAGTGCTATTTGAATATTGTGGAAGACACAAAGTCACTTAATAAGCAGCTTCTTTTCTCAAGGAGTATGTAACCATTATCATAGATCTCCTTAGCTCACAAGCATGCCAACACTGTCAGAGAGTGGATGTAGGTCTATAAGGAAAAAAAAAAAGTGATTTCCAGCCCTGTTGTGTCTTATTAGTGACCTTGAACAAGTTCTTCAATGTATCTGAACAATCTTCATCTAGAAACACTTGAAGGATTAGTGCTAGGTTAACTCTATCTACCTTCAGAATGCTGTAGAAGATTATAAAATGAATACAGGAGAACATGGGAATGTATGAAAGTTTCAATTAAAAGTTGAAACTAATAGAGTAGCATTGATCTCTTAGAACTCAAACACGTATGTTCACGGTGTGGCATTTTTTTCTGTCTTGTTGTTTCATCTCTTCATATCAATTATCTCTTTCTTATTACTTAAAATTACATTTGAAATATCTTTTGAGATATCCCACTGAGCTTTATTCTACGTTCAAAGTGGTATTCAAATACTTTTTACTAATGTTCCTATGACCTCTTACTGGGATACTGACAATGAAAATACTGCTATTTAAAATAAAATAGATGTAGATTACTGTAGGTGTGTAATTGGTGAACCAACTGGCAATTGTTAGTCCTACTTAAGTGCATCTCGCAGTTATGTCATGCTGATACACGGAACGGATCGAATAATAGAAATGGCAGTTTATGAACTAAATGTACTTCAGTGATAATGAATACAATGAGCATGCTATTCCTGATTCAAATAAAACTAGTTTTCAGAGATTGTATTAACCTTTTCAGAATAATGATAATGTCACCTTATAATACATGGAGGCTACTCATCTTGAGAAAAGAGCAGATTTATGATGTGCCAGAGATAAAAGAACATATCTCTCCATATCACCTGTTGGGTAAAAACTGGGAAGCCTAGAGAGATAAAGTATTTCACCAGATAGATAGAAACATCAGCAAAACTAGAACATAGAATTCCTCCTCCCCTGAATAGTCTTCTAGGAAACCATGCCACTTCCATAAGACAGCAAGAAGAAATACCTGAAGACCAAATGCACAGATACTGAGTGCAAATTGAAAGGAAAAATAAATAAACAAACAAAAACAAGTACAAGACAAAGGAAATGAAGTGTTCTGTCAGCTTCAGTGGTGGCAGATGGATCAGATATTTTTTCAAGTGTTTGGGTGTTTTTTCTCAGAGACAACCAGTTATGCCACTCTTCACCATGACTAATGCCTGCCACTCTGTTCTGCATTTCCTGTAAGACCATGAGGCTTTTTATTCAAGATCACTTTGCTCTGAAATTTACCCTGCCTCTGAAGAAATGAGAAAACAGAGTTAAATATATGAGATTTGGATAGCAAACATTGCCTTCTATTTTTTTTCCTCATCATACAATAAAATACTGTAATTGAACTACTTAAATATTTTACCCCAATATTTTGCCCCAAAACATTGTAGTTGGTTTCAACAGATGGAAGCGCAGCAGCAGTCTCAGATTCATTGGCAAAGCATGGACACATGCAGAGTGAAAACCAAGCTTTGCACCAAAAGGCAACCTGACATTGCTGTTGCCAGTTTATGTGTCAGTGGGTATTTGTGGTGGAATCATGACATCCTCTTGCAGATGTATTTATTTAGCAGTCAGAACACATTTAATTTAAGACTCATAGATAAGACACCATACTTTGTGCTGTGGATTTATAATTTAGAAAATTTAAATATAGTCACTATCCTCAGAGAGTGTACAGTCTATGGGGAAAATTTAATTTTACCACATGACCATATGAAAAATAAGTTGTCTTAAGCGTTATAAGAAAGATAGAAATGACACCAAAGACATTTAGAGAAAAGTGTCTTGATGGCTTTAAACTGGAGGCATAACCCAGAGGTAGGAGGAAATGTTACTATATGAGCCTTAAGTGATGGGTGTATTGCAGAAGTAGAGACAGAGGGAAGATAAGAGTATTTAGTTTGAGTAGTTCTCAGGGTGTGTTACCCAGACCAGCAGCATCAGCAAACCCTGGGAAAGTGTTAGAAATATAAATTTTTAAGCTCTACTCCCTTCCTACTGAGTAAAAACTCTGAGGCTAGGACCCAGCAATCAGTGTTTTAAGTCCTCTTTGTGATACTGATGCACACTCAAGTTTGAAAAGCATTGAACTAGAGGAAACATCTAGAAAAAAGGGACAACATAAGGTGTGAGACATGTACAAGAGGAGCCCACGTGACTGAGTGAGGATAGGCAAAGGTCATTAGACAAAACCAAGGATGAAGTTGGGGAAATGTGAAGAAGCCTTGAATTGCCAACCTGAGGAGTTTTAGTATCATGCAGCAGATAATGCACATTTAGAGATTTTTTTTTTTTTCTTGGTATTAGTTTCTTTTGTGCAGGAGAGAGACATTAGCAATAGCACATCTGAGATCTATCAATGTGATGACGTCTTACAAGAGGAGTTAGAATAGCGGTGAAATAGTGTGAGGAGTTGGGAGACTTACCGTGGTCCACACAAGAAGTATAGGAGCTTGAAGCAGGACGTTGAAAACAGGAATGAAGAAAAGTGAGTAGATTCAAGCAGTGTTTTATGTGCTTCAGTGGACAGATACAAGAGGTGTTCCAAAGGCTTAAGGATCAAATGTATTTGGCTTCTGATTGGAGATGAATGGTGAGGAGGAAAGATGATTTTATTTCTGGAGACTCATGTGGAGAGTGTGTCATGAATAGAGACAGGAATGTTAAGAAGAAATACTATTTTGGTGGAGGAATAGAGATTCTTTTTGAACACCTTTAGGTGCTCATGACACATTCAAATATAAACAGCCAGGATATATCTGGAAATGCAGGCCTGTCTTTGAACATAGGAACATTGAACTACACCATCACTCTTTGCTTGATATTACCCCCAGCTGTCCAAATATTAATATGGGAATCCTCAATGGCTCAGTAAGTTTGTTTGTTTGTTTTTTAAATGTAAGTCACTGGCCAATGGTGGTATAGCTAATGGTTCTGGTATAGATAATGTTATTTCCCCAATACCCTGCTCAGTTCTTACCCTGTAGCTTTCTTAGACTGTTTTCTAGCGATCCTGTTCATATGGTTGGTGTCTCTTTGTTTGGCTGAGTGTGCATCTGCAGAAACTAGACAGAGATCTGGCTTCCTGCTGGCCTTGAGTGCCAAGAATTCATGAGCCAAGGGGTGTTGTAGCTTGGACTGCTCAAGGGACCTTTTCTTAACTGATTTACTACTTCTAACCTACCAATGTTGGGCTGTTTTTCTTGTATCACCTGAACAGTCTTTTGAATTTATTTCATGACAGCTATTATGAAAAGAGTTATTTAGCTGCTATTATACCGTTGATGCTCAAATAATAGGTCAGTTATTCCATGGAGGCAAAGGGAAATGTTATGCACTAAAAGGTTACTTTTGAACATTAATGCTTAAAACCCTTCAAAAACTTATAGTTTTAAAGGTAATTATTCTCTGATTTGAGTTAGCTTTTATTAATAACTAATGACTATTGTTATCCTTATACTCTAATTTTTTTGCTTTTTAATTATAAAATATAACATGGATCTAGAAAAACTACACAAGACATATGTATAGTCACATTTTAATAAGGTGAATACACTTGTCACCATCACTCAGGTCGGGAAATAAAATTTTGCCAGATACCCCTGAAACCCCTTTCATTTTCCCCATCTCAGTCACAGCTTTCTCCATCCCGCCATAGGTAGCCACTAATTTGACTTTTATTGTAATCAATTTGCTTTCCTTTATAGTTTTTATAGAACAAGTGAACATCCCTAAACCTTACAATTTACTTTTACCTTTATATGCATATTTTTTTAAGTCTCTTTTCATCTGTAGTGTATTCGTCAGGGTTTTCTAGAGAAACAAAACCAATAGAGAAACAAAACCAATAGAATATATATGAGGGTACTTCAAAAAGTTCATGGAAAATAGAATTAAAAGAAAATACACATATCTCCATTAACTTTTTGAAGTACTCTCCTGTTTGTGTGTGTTTGTTCTAAAATTTGCAGGGTAGACCAGCAAGTGGGAGACAGAGGAAAGAGTCACAGTTCAGGTCCAAAGGCGGCCTGCTGGCAGAATTTCTTCTTGCCTGAGAGAGGTCAGTCTTTTTTCTATGAAGGGTTTCAACTGAAAGAACGAGGCCCACCAACACTATGGAGTTTCACTCAAAATCTACCAATTTAAGTGTTGATCTTGTCCAAAAAACACCTTTACAAAAACATCTGGAATAACGTTTGACCAAATATCTGGGCTCTGTGACGTAGCCAAGTTGACATGTAAAATTAGCCATCCCACAGAGGTTTACCCATCTCCACTCCCATTTTTCCTTTGAAATTTATTTGTTAAAGAAACTAGGTTTTTCGATTTATTATTTCCCACAGCTGTAATTTTGTTGACTGCCTTGTTATAGTGTAATTTAACATATTCTTCAGCTCTATGCATTTCTTTGAAACTATTATTTGGTTCTGGAGAATCATTCACATTCAGGTTCTTTTTTTTTTTTTCTGTAAGGCAAATTTATAGGTTCCATCATTCAACATATCTGGTTTCATTATTCAACGTGATAATCTGGTTGTTTCCCTTTTTGTGATGTAAATAGCTGTTGATGCACAAATTCATTGATTAATTAGGGGTTACAAAATGGGGATATTCTAATTCATTAATTTCCTCTTCTACTCTTCATTAACAGAGGGTCTCCTTTAGCCTTGAGTAACTCTGTCAGTTCTACCCACTGTCACTTACCATCTCAGGTCACCCTTCCCTTCAGATTACTCTTCCTCAGATTTGACTCTGAGACAAACACTTCCTTACCCAAAATATCCCAGTGATTCTCCTTTGCCTCACAAATGAAGTTCACATTTCTTTCTTGAGCACTCAAGGTCTTACAAACTATGTCCCTGTTGTATCTTTCTAGCTTTGACAGTCATTGTTCCCATGAAGGTTTTCTATATTCCAGCCCCAACTGTGCTGCTCTCAGCCACTCCAGCCTCAGGGCCTGTGCTCTTTCCCCCTGTGTTAAAGTGCCCCCTGCTCTTTTCTCCAGTGAGTCTTTCAAAGTGCAGCTCAAAAGCCACTAACTCTACCTAGAATTCGTGATCAGATATAATCTCTTTTCTAGAACCCCCTTAACAGTTCATATTTTATCATATTTTCATGATCACAGTATTTTGCCATGTGTTTTAATTGTTTTTATATTTATTATTTCTCTCTATGGGACAGGTCTCTTACTTTGCTATTTTTATGTTTTTCGCTCATCTATTACATATTCTAACATAGGAGGTACGCAACTGATTATAAATAAAATCAAATATACACATTCATTACTTTCATTCATTGTTTATTGTTTTGCAACTCAATTTGAATAAATTTTATTTAGTCCTATAATTTTGTTTTATTATTTTCATTCTTTTTGATAGTTGATTTTTAGTAGAACCTAAGTAGTCAGCAGAATAGTTTGACATTTATCTTTAGTCCAATTTTGGGAAGGGGTAATATTATTCTGCCCTCTTGTGCCCCATAAAAATGCAAATTAAAATTAAAACTATAGCAGTGGATATTAACAAAGAGGTAATATGGTGGTTGATGGTGTATAATTTTTGTATTTTTCAATTTACTTCTATATTTATATGTCATTATAATTATCTAGATTCAGATTCAACTGATATTCATTGATCAGGTATTTCCTACTGTACCACGCACTGTGATGGGTACTTTTATATACATTATTTGCTGAAATTTCACAGTAACATTGTGAGGTTGATATCATTATTTGTGTCATATAGATAAGGAGAATGGGCTTCAGGAAGGCAATTAACTTGCTCCAAATTATAACAATACTGAGTGGCACAGATTTGAACACAGTAACTTATTCATCCATGCAAGAATTTCCTTTTTCCTCCAAATTACATGCAATATTTGTATGACCAGGTCGACTATTTTCAAATAACATAATGACAGATAATTTATTTTGCTCTTAATATGCTTTCTACTTTAATAACAAAAGGGAATGTGGAAAATGCCCTCATGGAATATATGAGATAATGCATCTCAATTGTGATTCTTTTCAGTCATCTGGCCTCTCTCAAATTCTCTTCACTGTACTATTTTTCCTTTCTGTACTCCTGACTTAACTTCCCATTTCACTTGCTCTTTCTTCCATTACTTTCTCTTCCTTAAACGTTCCCTTTGTATTCCTTAGTTCTACTCTCTCTTGTCATCCCACCTACTTCTCTGGCTACGTCACATCAGCTTTTCTTCCATCAATGCATTCAGTGTTCTGCCCCCAAATCTCTTCTCTTCTCACTCACCTGGCATCCTGGGAAGATGATCCAAACAAAGCTTCACCTGTCACCCTCATGCCAATGACTCAGAAATTTATGACTTCATCGCTTTATCTATCTGATGATTCTACTTGGTGAAATATTTTGAAAAATATTTCTTATGGTACATCAAAATCAACAAGCCAGAAACTGAACACATTGTCTTTCCCCATTAAAAGATTTTCAGTTCCTAACAATTCTCTGTAAGTGGAACTACCATATGCAAGGGACCAAGTCATAAATTTTGAGTCATCCTAGACTTTTCCAATCTATCTCACTCCTCAAAGTTAATTTAATAATCTGTGGTTCAAAGCATGAGCTTTGGAGTCAATTATGTCTTGGGTGAATTCTGGCTATACCACGTATTATTCATGTGATTTTAAGAAAATGATATAAACTCTTGAAACTTCTGTTTTCTCATCTGTATAACAGAATATAATGGGTTTGGGAAAATATTTAGAACCTAGATGTTGGGTTTTTAATATTTATCTTTGTTAATTTTGTCTTCAGTGTGCATATGTGGTTTTCTAGACCAGAGACAAGTTAGTTATTATTTATGTAATAATAACCGAGTTGCCCACTGTTGTTTCAGTTCTTACTCCTGAAACAGCATAGTAAAAGCCAGATGATAAATTATTTTACACAAGTGGCCAGATGCACCATGAGAGAGGGAGTGGCAGAAAAAAAAATAGATTTGGGGCCAGTTATATACCAGGAGAGAGACAACTTTTCCCTTCCCTTCCTGAAAAAAGGGAGAAAAATCTTTGCTCCTTAGGACCAAAATGAAAAGGATCATGGGTTCTTACCCCAGGATTCTCTCCATCAGCCAGATCTCTCCATGGCCTTTTTATTCCTGTCTTTTGTGACCTAGAGAGGTCTTCATCTTCAATTTACTTTGATATTTATATGTCATCCTAGTTTTTCAGATTCAAAATCAACCAATAAGCATTGGTTAGGTATTTTCTACTATACCAAGTACTGGGCTTCATTCATCCTCAAAATGTAAGTAGGGAGCTAGAGCTCCAGTCCTCCTGGGTCCTGAGAAGCTTAACCTATGGGCCTAATCCAGGCTGTAAACATTTGGCCCTCTAAGGGAGAAAAAAGGTTTATTATCCTTTGAAACAGAGCAATTCACCTGACAAATGGCTATAGATCTAATCCTCATAGTATGTAAAAAGTAAAATGTTTCTAGTGAAAATGAAGGAAAATATTCTCTATCTTTATGTCATATACTTTTCCATTGTCCAGAAGGCTGGTCCTTTTTACAGGAGCACTGAGAAATTCAGGGAAGATTTATTTCCCCATGTATTAAATTTCTGTGCCTGCTGTAAAAATTCACAGCAAACTGGTGGCTTAAAACAAATGAATTTTCATCTCTTAGATTCTGGAGGCCAGAAATCTAAAATGAGAATCACTGGGCTTAATATCAAAGTGTTAGCAGGAACATTCTCCCTCCACAAGCTCTAGGGGAGAATCCATTCCTTGCTTCTTCCAGCTTCTGGTGACCACCAGCATTCCTTGGCCTGTGGCCTCATCAATCTAATCTCTGCCTCCAACTTCACATCACCTTTACTTCCAGATGTGTGTAAAATCCCCCTCTATCTCCCTTTTATGAGGATATATGTGACTGTATTTAGGGCCCACCCAGATAATCCACGATGATTTTCCCATGTTAATATCTTTCACTTAGTCACATTTGCAAAAACCCCTCTGACCCCCCCATATAGAGTAACATTCATGACTTCCAGACATTAGGACATAGATGCCTGTTGTGGTAGATATCTTTTAGCCTACCACATTCCAAAATAGAAAATAATAAAAATTATTTATTATTGTTCTTGTGATTATCATGACACTTGTTATTATCACCAGAATGTATTTAGAACCAGTGTTTTCCTTCCCTGTTACCATTCCTTAGTTTAGAACAGAACTGTGTTTTGTTTATAGTACTGCAACAGCCTCCAAACTTGTCTCCCTAACTCTATCCTTAAATTTCTCCAATTTATCCTCTACAAAGTGAATGATATTTTAAAATTGTTTGGTTAGAAATAATTTGTTAACTTAAAAGCTTTCAATGGCTCTTCACAGCACAAAGCCTACCACTCCAGAAATACAGAATATTGGGGATGACTCCAGAACTACTAAATCAGAATCTGCATTATACCAAGACCCGCTGGTGATTCACATGCTCATTAAATTTTGAGAAACACTGTTCTAGTTGATTACACCTTGCAATTCTCCAGTGTTATAAAGATCATATATAACTTTTAAAGCTGTCTTAGAGCATCTCCATGAAATACACTGATGCTCATTTTACTGAGTAGAAACTGAGGCAAAAAAATTTAAGAAGGACTACAGATGAAAATAGAAAAACAACCTATTGCTAATTCATAGTATTTTCTACATTCGGACAAATTGTGAAACCAGTATTCATTGACATGATATCTGCTTTCAGATTTTGTATAACAAAGGTTCTGTGATATTTTCCTATTTTATACCTTAAGGTCTAATATGTAGGAAGTCAGAGAGCTGAAGAGGAGCCAGTCTGGGCATAATCAAGGTCCCAGAGTACTAGTGCCACTAACACTGCTCTTCTGTTCCCCTCGAGAATTTAGCAGTACTCTTAAGAATGGTGATGTTGATGCAATTTTCAGGTTCTGTCCTACTACCATTAACATTAATGGGATAAATACTTCTTCCCATTTGAATATGAACTTTTTATTGCTGCAGCAAACCACAATAAGTGAAGCTTAAAAAAAAAAGTCACTAAGTGCCTTTAAGAAGGATTAATTGTTAATTATAAGTGTTTCCTATTTAAAATAAAAGGAAGGAAAGTACTTGTGCTTTGTTCTTCATGTTTTCAAGTATGTGATTAAACCAGAACTCCCCAGTTCCTTAGGTATCTCTCAATAAAATTATGTGATTTAAGACTGGAGTCTCCCTCCCAAGCCCACTTAAACACACTTAAGGTTGACTGTTTCCCACTGGGAGCGTGAGCACTGTCTTTGTTCTGCTGAACCTTTTTCTATTCTTAAAAAGAAAGGAGTAGCTATGCAATTACACCCCTTCCCCAGGATACAAAGCGAGGTACCTCAGTTATTTGCATGACAAAGGTTTATACAGGACTAAGATGTGGTTTAGATATGATAAAGGTTGCAATTAACACCCAGTTAGTCAAACCAAAGTTTATAACTGAAAGGCTACGTCTATTCCCTTTTTAATTTAAAAAAACAACAAAACTTTAGTTTCTAACCAATTTCATGCGGGAGGCCAAAATCCTTGTCACTATAAGGTCTTCCTCAAGCCTTAAGGATAAAGAACCTAGTAAAGATATATATTTTAAAATTTGATACTTTTTTATTTGCATTAAAATGTTTGTGGGAAGTTTTTAGCTGGTTTGGAATGTATATGCATAACTCATGTACACGTGGCTATTTGTTTACATTTTCATTTCCCCACCAAAGTATGAAGGCTTCCCTAGGGGAAAGTGCATCTGACTTACCACTCACTGCATCCCAAACACTTTGCACAGCACCAGGCACATGGCAAATTTTTGATAAATGTTGAATAAATGGATAAATGAATGAATCTATTTACACGATGGCCTTTGCGGCTGCTGACCTCACTGTAATATACTGCAGCCTTTTCATGTTGTCCCTGCTGTTGTAAAAAAGGAAGGCCACGGAGAAGAAGGTGAAGCATGACAGGCAGGCAGCTGCTGCTTGATTCTTTGTCTGAGGGGCCTTGCAGGCGGAGTTCCCTCCCGGCTCTGTTTGGTCTCATTACATGCGGGATCAGGTCTCCGCCGTTCCAGACTTGTGCACGCAGCCACAGCTCAAGCCCTCCAGAGGGCTGTCAGCTTTCTCATCTCTGCCAGACGACTTGACAATGCTGTCCATGAAACACAGGACTCACCACCTTTAAGGGATTTTTATTTTTTTACAGAAGAATATATACATTTATATTTTGTAAAAGGAAATGCAGGTTTTTTGTGGTCATCACTGTTTTCTTGTTATTCTTCTGCAGGATCCACATTACCCAGGGGCAGATATTTCCCAAGGCTAAATAATAAAGGCCCCATGGTGTTATTCTTCAGTTATTTTATATTTTGAGGGTGTAAACTATTACTCTCACTTTCACTTTTTCCTGTTCATAAATCTTTCCTCTTAAACATCACATAATGTAACTCTCTTGTCACTCTTATTTGCTCAAAGTCCTAAGACTAATGACGTCTGCTGAATTAGTGTATGTAGATTTGGGGGGCATTTCTCCAACCTCCTTACATCACAAGAAATACCCTTTCGCTGGCAACCAGACTCTTCTGTGTCTATAACTTGCAGATTTTCATGTAGGTTTCCTACAAGCACAGGGCGGTTCTCTGTCAAACTGCCCTCATCCTCTGAACATGCTCTTATCTGAGTCACACATCAGGACCCAAAGCCCACGTAGGCTGGCATGCTCAGCAACCTTGCAGTGCTGCTTCCCTTTCCTAAAGGCAAGCATGTGATCTTATCTTCACTTAGCAGAATATACCCTAGCAGCCTTGTATTTTCCTCCCCTTTTTCTCTCTCTACTGAAGCATTCTGGTTTGTGGAGGTTCACAGACACATGTTAGCACATCCTTGCCTGTGTGTGGTTTTCCATTACTGGACACCTGCTCTTTCTTTTTGTTTCTCTTTGCCTCTTTCTCCTTCCTCTTTAGTATCTCCAAAATGGGTTTACATGAAGACTAAAGGTGATATTTCTCTGTATGTCCAAAAATCAACTCGCATCTAAATACATGACTTTCACTGAATGTGATTCACCCTTTTAAAGCTGCATTCTTCAGCCCAGTCTCTTTTTCTTGGCCTCCATCAGCATCTGCTTCAAATTTGGGTGTAGAAGTACCTTTAGATTGCTCCTTTGGGCTTCCCCAAAGGGAAAGTATTCGTGATTTTTTTACTGAAGGTAACAGCCAGATTAGTCCAATTTCCACAGGTATTTGGGGAATCACTATACCGAGTGACTGCTGATGTGAGGTTAGTCAGTTGTTTTATGTAGATGATCCCTGGTGGATTGGAGGAGAAGGAGGCATGGATTTACAGCTCCACAAGGAATTTAGCTGCTCTCCTCCAATGTGGAATAGCCTTGCAGCTGCTGTTTTTAGTAACAGAAACTGAGAGGGCTATTTAGGATGATAATGAATTTCCTTCCCTCCTTCCCAACTTCCATTGCCCCTAAGTACTCTATATTAGATATGAAATCCAGTCTGTTTAGACTACTTTCTTTTTGGTGTATAGTTTCCAGGAAAGTTTTTTCCACAGGGTCTCCCCAAGGATAAGGTTCAAAGCATGGACAGGTAGAAATCTTGTGAGTGTAGAGAAGCAAGAATGGCTTAACATAGAAAATAAAAATAATTAGATTGTCTTCCTAGAATCAACATAGCTGATTGTAAGCCCACACATTTGCATGTTACGTTGTACTTTTGCAAATCACATTTATAAACATCACCTAACTAAAGCCTCATAACAACCTAGGGAGGTAGACAGACCAGATACCAATGACTCCATTTTTGGGATAAGGAAACTGGTGAGAAGTTGAGTTAGGATGTGGTGAGAACAGGAAGCCAGTTCTCTTGATTTTCAAATAATGGTCATTCTGCTATAAGATTTTTCCAGAATTGTTTGTACTTGCTTTGGGACCGGTGTGTTGCTGTAAAATGGAACCTGGTGCCTCCTAATGAATCCAACACATAAGCACAAGGTAAATATTCTGGGGTTCTGTCACTCTTAAGAAAGGATTTTTAGAATGATTGCTAATGTGCACACTGGAGTCCATTCTGTGGCACATCTGAAGATCCCAGTAACATATATTATTAGGTACTATACCTGGAAAAAAAACTAGATTTTTTAAAAATTTGTGAATAAAGTGCCTTTCAATATTGCTACTTATTACATATTTCATAAAGGGAAGCATGTAATTAAATACTGGAGGAAGAGAGAGATAGAGAGGGAAAAGGATATATCAGTATTCATAATGTGGGAGTTTTTCCACAGTGCAGCACAGTACTTTCATTTGAGCATTATAATTTGGAGGCCCCCATAGATTTCAGATAATAAGACTATCCTTATTTGATGACTTTGTGTGGGATGAATTACTTTAAAACAAACAAACAAGCTAAACCCTAGCACTTTTCTGACACTTTTTTCTTTTGTTCACTGGAGTCATTGAGCTTACATGCACTATTAAAGGTACTAGTCACAGGTATGTCTTTTATTTTTATTTTTTTCCAACCACAGAATGTTTCAAGAATAGTGCGTTCAGTTTTCTGACGCATTTGAAATTTTGTTGGAGATCAGTTCTGACATATATAAGTCAGTATGAAAGAATCTACATTGGCATCCTGTCCTAGATTCAGCAGAAATTTACTCCTTGGAGCCTTTAATTCCTTGACAATAACAAGGATGTGAACCACAAATTTAAAAAGAAAATTCATTCATATTTCACTGCATTGTTGAGTGTGTTCCTTGGCTTAAAAAAAAAAAACTATAGAAAGATGAAAACATGTTACTCACTTGTAGGAGGAGGATACCTTTTATCTCACATTGAAAAGCTTCCCAACCCTGTTGCTTAGAAAGTGAGAGTTATTGTGCAGAACGACAATGCCAGCTCAGAGGACACAGAGACTTCATGCAAAGGGTTAGCAATATCTCTTTTAAAAATGTCAGGGCTCTTCCCGAGTTGAGAACATTTCTCTCAGAATGATAATAAAATGCCCTGTGACTGCCGGCACTTTCACGACTTCACTCTCTCGCTTCCACCCTTTTGCCAAATGGTGGACAAAATGCTTCCAAACAGGACCTTACTGACACAAAGCAAGAATCACAGCAAAAAGGGTCTGACCTTTGATTATTCCGAACTTAGCTTCAGAACTGATTAAGACCCCAGTTGAAATTTCAGCAATGTGGCTTATTCACCAAAGTGCAGATTCCCCACTGGTAAATCTGGAAGTTGCTAGAGGATTTGCTCCCTTTCAGAAGTCCTAATCATTAACAATAGACTCCCACCAAGGGGTAAACTACTCAAAGCTACAGAATGAAAATTCAGAATTACACTGGGCTGGGAGTGACTTGGCTACTTTCAGCTGCAGGCCAGAAAAATCAGATAGGAATTTTCTATATACTATATTTAATTGTTGTTTGTTCAATATAGATTAAATTATACAATTATTTACATAAAATGACTGCATTTGGGGCTCTACTCTTATAGGAATAAGCAGTAACTAATGTGCTGTCATTTAAACTTCAAAAGTAATTGAAGTACGTGAACATTTGATTTTATTTTAGGGTTTTCAAAGGCCTTTTCATATTTCTCCCCCTATTATTTTGTTCCTTGTTTCATATGATGTCTAGAATTCCTGCCATTGAAGTCACTCTTTTGTGCTATGATGTCATTTTCCAAAATCTAGGGATTTCAATTATCTGTTGCTCCATTACAGTCTGTCCCAAAACTTAGGTCTTAAAGCAATTTATTATTTCTCTTGATTTGTGGTTGACTGGACTTGGCTGGGAGGTGCTTCTGCTCTGTGTGGTGTGTCTGAACCCCACATGCACTCAGGTGGGAACTCGGGCGGGGCCAGAATATCCAAGATAGTCTCTCACTCCCCCACCCTGTGCACTGTTTCCTCCATGTACTGTTTCACCTTCATGGGGAGTCTAGCTTGAGCCTCTCACAGCATAGTAGCTTGCTTTCAAGAGCATAAGCTCCAGTGTGCAATGCTTATCAACCAAGCCTCTGCTTATGTCATGCTTGTTAATATCCCATTGGGCAAAGCAAGTCTCCTGGCCAAGTCACAGGGACAGTGTGGGACTTCAAGTACATAGTGAGAATGGTCCATTGGGAGCCACCACTGTAACAGTGTGTCATATCAGGTTAAAATGTTAAATGTGGATGATAAATATAAACTCGCTTTTGTGTATGCAATACTTTATAATATAAAAAAAATGCATTCTCACATTAGTTCTCAAGATTTTAAAGGGTGGGAAAAGCATTTACTATTATTGTCTTTTTATACATGAGAACATGCATCAGTGAGATTAGTGATGCAATTTAAAAAAAATTAACTTTGCTTTTTATTTATGATAAGCACATAGTAATTACACACACTGATATACTTTTTAAATTGAATTCTTTAGTGATTTGACCAAGATAATATGGATAATAAATGACAGAGCTGTGACTTGCATCCAGCTTTTCTGACTTTAAGGACAGTTTTGGTTCTGTTATTCTGCATTAATCACAATGTATTCAGCTCCCAGCACAAACTGGTAAAATATCTGTCTACTATATGAGTATACAACAGGTCCTCTAAAACCTATGTTGCCATTTGTTTACCACCTTTTGAGCTTTTGGTTATGTACTGCTAGACTGCTGAAATTGAAGAATGCCAGTCATATCTGGAATATTTTTCTGACAAAAGAGCTTATGTGAATAATACTGCAATTGTTTGGAAGGCCAAAATATTGCATAACTTTATGCAGTGTTTCATCATTAATTCATATGCCCAATAAATATTTGGTGAGTGCCTATTTTGTATGTTCCAGGCACCATCTTCGGTGCTGAGCTTATAGAAGTGAACAAAATAAACAAAAGCAAAAAATCCTGCTTTTGTCTAGCTTATCTCCTATTAAAGAAGTCAGAAAATAATAAAGTATGTGCTCAGGAGAAAAAATAAAGCAGAAGAAAGAAGTACAGAGAGAGGTTGCAACTTCAGATTGGGGTGGGCAAGGTAGTTCTCATTGAGAAAATGATATATAAGACTTATAATAAGCTAGACATGCAAACATTTGGGGAAAGACCACTATAAGCAGAAGGAATAACAAATGCCGTGTCCATGGTGGGGGTGTCCCTAATATGTTTGAGGAACAGCAAGAGGGCCAATGTGGCTGGAGCAAAGTGAGTGACAGGGAAGAAGATGAGATCCCAGAGGTAATGGGGATAGATAATTTAGGATCCTGAATGTCATTGGAGGGACTTAGACTTTTGCTTTGAATGAGATTGGAAGCCACCATTTGATAGAGGAACCATCTAACCTACTCTTCAGTTTTCTGGAAAGGCCTGTCAGAGAAGGAGGGGGAATACTTTTTAAAAAATGCTGATTCTTACCCAGATCTGGAGAGTGAGAATCTTTGGAAGTGTGGTTATGTAATCTGCATTTTAGATTGCTTCCAACTTCTTCCTATGTCCACTAAACTTTGTGAAGGACTGCATGAACCATTAGCACATTTCAGCTTTCAAAGAGCAGATAATCAGCCCCAATTTTACCATCTGAGTAAAACTAAATGAGGCCCACTTCCAGTTAGGTTAATGAAGCTACAAGGATTCTGCGTGCTTCAGCAAACCAATGCTGATCTAGCACCTTCCAAATTCCCCATAGGAACCCAGGAAGAAATATTGTGAAATCACTGAGGTGCATGTGTAGAATCCACACAGCAGCATTAAATTAGCCTTCTTAATCAAATGAGTAGCTTTGCAATTTGTACATGAACAACCCCTGCTGGAATATGAGCCAGGAAGCTTTGAAACTAAAAACTATAGCTCTACTTTTTGTAGACGAAGGAGAATTACCAATTACACAGATAAGCACTGGGCTTTCTAGCTTATTTTCTCAGGTCTGGAATCATTATTCAGCAAGGAAATTACAGCATGTAGCTGAAGAGCATTTTCTGTCTGAGCCCTTGAGCCCCAGAAACTCCTTTTTTGAGATAATTTTAGGATGGGTAAATTACTTCTAATTTATCCATTTTAGCCATGGACTAGAATGCAGTAGCAAAATACTTCTTTAGTAGTTTATCCCTAAGGAACAACAAATTTTTTTCTATCAGATTTAATTTTTGTGTGGTCTTAGATGCATTAACTTCTCCTGTTGAATAGAAAAGGGAAACTAGAAAATATAGTTTGGAGTTGGACTGAAAAGAAACAAGAACCATTATTGGTTTTGAACTCCAGAAGCGTAATTTGAGATTAAATACTAACTATTTAAATAATGAATAAAATAAAATGTTTGGAAATTTGATATTTTTCCCCTTAAATGAATAGTTTCTTCCAAAATATTGACTTTTAAAAGGGGATACCAAAGCAATTGCATACTTTGGGAATGCTAGTTTTTCTAGGTATCCTCAGTAGTGTAACAGCCTATTGCAAAGTTAGAGCTGGAACAAGCTAGCTTAGATGATGCGTGGTCTCTTTTGAGTCTTGGTGTGCTAATCATTCCCTTTACAAACTCCTTTTCTTCTTCCACCTTCTGAACCATATGAAATTTGCTTTCTATGAGCTGCTATTTGCTGAGCCTTCCTATACAATGTCATAGGTAACTCGCTCACCCATTATAACTAGCCTCCTTACTATCTATATCCTCATTTATATTTCCATTTGCAAGTTAAAGAATAATATATATAATCACTCTTGAAATGGTTGTCCCAGAGTATCCTAAAAACACATAACTATTTCCCTTTTCTCATCTTCACGGTTCTCTATTTAATTAATCTTTTTATTTTTAATAAAGTCTTCTAGGCAACCTCTGCTCAGTTGGTTTCCTTACGGTTCAGCATGTCTGCCCACATTTTCAGAGTATTGTATATCCCTCTCTCCTTCTATGTGTGCATGTACTTTAATGTCTATGTTTTTTTTTCCTTTCCCCTTGCCCCATTTCCCAACCATAAACAAATTTCCCAGGTCAAATGTAAACAGTAGTTTATTTGATTAGTATCTTTGTCTTTATATTCAATTTAAAGTAGGTAGGAAAAAAAGATTTTCTTACAAGCCACATATTGAGAAGTTAGGATAATGTGCAAAAGGGAAAGGAAAGGAAAAGGAAACTACCCTAATGAGTTCCTCCAACATCTGTTATTTTTTCTATGTCTCTACTCCTTTAAAAATAAAAATCACTCTGCAGTCTATTTCTGTTTTTCTTTCATATTATTTCAATCACCCTGAGATCATCTCTGATTTCTTTGATCACATTGGTTATAATGAAATCTCTGTGATCTCATTATACTAATATAAATGCCAACTAATAAAAGCAATCATTTATCCTTATGTGTTGCATTTTTAAAGAAACTGAATGACTCACTTATTTTTTTCCTTAGAGTGCTTTAAAAATATATAGTAAACTTTTCATCCCTTCCAATGACACAGATGAACTGTCATGTATCTTTTAAGCCAACCTTGAATCAAGTTGAACTAATCAAGAGCAAGGATTTTCTCCAATACAAAAATGAGTGCTCCAGCTCTATTGTAAACCCTAATATCAGATTCAAGCTTCCCTGTACTTTATTTTTTACTCTTTAAGGTAGAATAGGGAAGAGAAGGAGTTACCAAAGAAAAGAGCAATATACCTAGTCAAGGAAGACAGGGGAAAGCTTCAATAGCACAAATTAATAAGTAATGTGAAAGAAAGTTTTACATGCTCCAAGTTGGGAGTAGACTAGATAGCCTCTAAGGTCTGTTCTAAATATAAAATTTTACTTTATACTAAAAATTTGTGAAGATTCAAGTAATATTGAAATAAAAAATGCAGGGAAATGTAAAAGGAAAATGTGGTAATATTTCTTTTGAATCTGGATTATATCAGTTATGTAGGAAGCCAGGCCCTGTATTCTCCAGTATGGTATACTGAATTATAAGAAATTGTTTGTAACACATAACACATAACATAACACAACGTCATAACTAGAGTTTATTTAGCATGTTTTTGCCAGGATGAAGATTCTATTGCCAAATTATGTAGATTTAGAGATTGCATTAATCTGGTTTTAAAACAGTAATTATGCTTAAACTTAGCATGGTCTACCCCCAGTTGATCAACTTTGAATTTAAGACGGTTATTAACCTACTCTAAGAAAGTATTGTTCTAACAATGCATAGGCTGGTTGAGGTTCAACAAAAAAGCATTCATTTATCCAGAAAATATTTACTGGCCTCTCATATACATAGGGCTATGTAAAATACTGAAAGTTTTACCTTTGTAAAAGGTACTTTCAGGTGATTACAGTTCGGAGAAATTAGAAGATCACTGTCTTCAATAGAAAAAGTATTTGAGTTAAAAGAGCTACAGAGTGATGAATGAGGCAGTAAGGAATACACAATTTATGTTTATTGGTAATAATAAAAATAATTAAAGGTTTTTCAAATTAACTATAATAACAGTGTTGGCATTTTCAAACATTCTTAAAAGTCTGATCTGTAATTGGGTGAGGAGGTTATAAAGAAGTTATTTTAATATGGAGATTTCAGAAACTTGGGGACTTCTGGAAGAAGAGGAGATCTTTATCTACATACTCTTTTTCAGCCTCACACTTAATTAATGACCTTACTTAATTTTTTAATTTCCTTCCTTCTCTTGTAACCTTAATTACCTGATGTTTACTCTAAAACATATACCGAGACTGTGTGCATGTGTGCATATATTTATTATCCTCATGGTGGTTCAACTTAATTTTCATTCTATAGATGTGAATACTATGAAATAAGCTAAATTTTACTACATTTTTCTTCCTAGAGACAAATGTGCCTGAGTTTGTTCTTTTTTTTTTTTAACTTTCATCCATTTCCTCAGAAAGACAGTGGTGGAATTACCAATTTTGATAGAAAAAATATTAAAGAAAACATAGACTGTTCAAATACAGAAAGTATTCCCACTGCAAGGAAGTAGTTAATTGACCACAATTACATTTTCTTAATCATTTGTCCTAAATCTTAGAACAATATAGACTATAAATTACGTAAAGAAACAGGACATATATATGTCTCTTATTTCAACATTTTCTGAACACAGCCACATGCTGGCTTAAGATATACATGTTATATAATCAGTCGATTATTTGAGGTGATAGAAAACTTCAAATAGGAGCAATCAGTATTTTATTGGAAAAATATTATGATTTAGGTATTTCTCCAAAGTACAGTGTTTGCTTTTATGAAAAAAGCTTGTGATAAGTGAAATAAAATTCTGAATTAAATTCAGAAGATTATAATTTTAAGCCTTTCATACTATGTAGGGGAAAAAAAAGAGAGGAAACCCTCCTGTTCCATACCATTTGGTTGAATCAATTACACCTCTTAGCACCTTTCTTGGGAGCTGGAAAAAACTGTGACTTTACTCATTTCAGTGTTTGCAGGAGATTCTGGGAGTATTGGTGATGGTGGAGGGATTTCATTGTGTATTTGGTTTGGATTTTTTACTTTTGCTTGTAGTATGTATTTTAGCCTGGGTGCTCTTGAAAGCAAAGCTTGAGCCAAAAGCTTAAGTGTTATTTTCTTTTTAGGGAGTACAATTCAGGAAAACAGAAGTCAGGGCAATCTTTGCTCATCTCTTGGGGCAGTCTTTCTGTCATCTGAATAATTTCATCTCAGGAAAGGTCTTCTGAGAAGAGAAAAGTAGAGGAGTTTATTCACAGTGTCCTGCCTTTCCGCGTACCCAAAAAGTTCATATATTGGAAACTTAATCTCCGTTATAATAATGTTAAGAGTGTGGGAAATCTTATTATGGTAACTGAGAGGTGGGGCCTTGACGATGTGGTTAGATTGTGAGGACTATGCCCTTTGAATGGATTGATCCATTCATGGAGTAATGGGCATGTTCTAATGGCTTTAAAAGGACAGCAAGTGAGGAGATTAGCTCGCTCTTGCTCAGCCCATCCTCACCATGTGATACCCTGCATTGCTATAGAGAGTCACCACCCATTGAAGTAGGCCCTCACCAGATGTGCTCCCCGGACTGTGGACTTCCCAGCCTCTAAAACTGTAAGAAATAAATTTTGTTTCTTTAAAAATTACCCTGTTTCAGGCATTCTGTTATAAACAACAGAAGTGGACTAATACACTTCCATTGGTCAAAGGCTCACCCAATAGTAGGCTAGCTCCGCTGTTCTTCCAGGTTGCACATAAAGGACAGCTGAGCAATTCTTGTAACTTCAGTGTCAACAGGGAATCTTCAGGGGCTGGCCCGGTGGCGCACTGCTACAGTGCGCCGCTTGGGAGCACAGCGGCGCTCCCGCCGAGGGTTCAGATCCCACATACAGACCGGTTCCCGCTCACTGGCTGAGCAAGGTGCGGGTGCAACACTGAGGGTTGCGATCCTGTTGCCGGTCCCGGTCCAGTACGGGTGCGACACTGAGGGTTGTGATCCATTGCCGGACACGACAAAAGACAAAAAGGAACAGGGAATCTTCAGGGTAGGAGATGACAATGAAAGTTATCAGAGTGAGAATGAGGCATGACACTTTCTAGTTGTCCCCACATGAAACTGGTTGGAGCCCATATACAGCTGATCACTGTTAAGTGGTGGCCAAAATAAAAATGTGGCAAAGGCCTGGGAGACAAGTGAGGCAAGAGGGTCTGAACTAACACATAAGTAGTGTGAATTTTAGTGAGTTAACATGACACCCGTGCTGGACCAGCTGCTCTTCTGTCCTGTGGTTTGGTCTCTAGCAGTGGCATGAAAGACTGTGGTAGTAGTTGCTACAATCTTAATTTAGAAAGTTTAGGAGTAAAACCCAAATCATAAAAATCTAATCATCCTTGAATATATCTGACTTTTGAAGTGTATTTATAGTTGAGGACTGTGAGCAAGAAAAAGCCCTATCACTTTCCTTGTGAGTTTAACCTTAACTTTACCTTGTGAGTCAGGCCTGAATGATTCAAGTGTTCTTGCTCTATGACCTTCATCTCTGTGCAAAACTCAAGAGCAGTTATTGAAGCAATGGTACCAGCCCTGTCAGCTCATCTTCAAGGCTCAGCTCTAACCCAGAATGTTTGATATTATATATTGCTACCTCTCTAAGATAAGTGGCAGAGTTGTTGTGCTGTTCCTCAATGAGGGTCTTGGTGGGAATGGTAATAAATATGATGCTTCCTTCCGCCTGTCACTACAACGACTAACACATATGGTACTCAGTCAAATGTAGACTGCAAGGTAGATGGGCAGAGGAATTTAGTCTTCAAAGCACAAATATATGTATGGTGTTGAGGGGAAAGCTAACATCTGTGAGGAAGAAGTTCTCTTTAAATGGCTAATTTTAAGCCAATATTCTAAGAATATTGTATAGGCCAAATGTATAGGCTTATGTAACAATGATGTATTAGCTAACTATTTATAAGAACTGATTGCTCCTATGGATTCTTTTCACATGGTATAGTGTGAAGAGATGATTTAGAGCAAGTCCTGCTCAATTATGCCTCTTAAACTCTTAAGTCTCTGGTTCCTCAGTATTAAATATTTCTAACTAATTAGTTGTCACAAAGATTAAATGAGATAATATATATGTTTATAACAGCTTCCTAAATAACAAAGTATCATGTATAAATCATCTTTGTAAAATTATGTGAATAGTTTCTATAGCTACTAAAGCATTGGAATATATTCATATAGATCTTATTTATATATTCAGTGCATCTACCTCATCTGCTGGAATTTGAGTTCAAAGTAATTAGCTTTTTTGAATGTTAAATGAATAAATAGCTGTTTAGATTTACTTCACATATTGCACACAGGTATTGATATTCAACTCTGCACTCTGTAACATATAATCAATTATGTTTCAATAAAAAAAATTAAAAATTAAATTAATCTCCCATCTATTAAAAAAAAAGATTTACTTCAATAGATTGACCAAGCTGTTTTATATTATAAACTTATAATATTTAGAAAATCTGCAATTATTCATTGATTCAAAAATATATTTATTGAGTGCCTAGAGTTTGTATGGCACTGTGCTAAGTGCTGGGAATACAAAATTGTACATGACACCCTTACATTGTTTGACCTCATTATTGCCTATTAAAAAGACAGGCATAAAATAAAACAATAGAGTTATTCCTTTTACAAAATGCTTTATATACTGTACCTCATTTATTTCTCACAGCAAACCTGTGAGGTAACTATTGGGATCACCACCTTAACAAATGAAAAAATGTTAGACTTGAAGAGAAGTGTCTTCCCTCAAATTCCTCTGTTTTCATAGGTGGCTTCACGAACGCATGCTTCTCGTGAACCTGTGCATAATAAGTTTGTGCATCGAGTGCACCTGCAAAAGTAGGTTTATGTATGTGGATTATGATACAGAGTAAAATAAACAAGCAAATTACCATGTGTTTAATGTCTGAATCTTCAAGAAATTGAAACTTTATTTTGTAAACTAGCTGAAACTTCTGGCTACTCTTTAGAAGGTCACTCAAGGCACGTTCATTACTGGTGGCATTGGCAAAATTAGGCGTGTGCGAATGTGAAGAATCCAAGAAAACACAAAAAGAACTCTGTCTTGAAACTGACAACAGTTAAGGATATAGAAGCAGTTAATTTCAGGGTACCTCCCTTGTGGACATTTTTCACATTTGTCATTTTCTACTTCAAATAGTAAAAAAAAAAAAGGCTAAATGAACTCACATATGAACAATCTAAAAAAAAAAACATGATAATATGAACTGTTTTGTGATTTTTATTCTTAGATAATAATTTTAACTTGCACTCCCAAATTATGAGAAATCTATATGAATTTTATATGTAAGAATATGGACATTGGAGGCTTTTTCCTTTTACTCTTTTGCTTTTTTTGATTCTGATTATGAAGAAATTGATTTCAGTTGACAAAACAAAACAAGGCAGCTGAACAGTGCTGCCACCTACTGTTCAGAGAGCTGTCAAGCACAGTTGTGAATCCATTGTCCCCTGCAACCCATGGAATATGAATATTCAGGTATTTATGGCATCCAGATAACAAATCCATTGGATTACCTACAGAAATAACTTCTCAAATTAGCTAGTAGGAAATCATTATTATAAGTCCATCAGAGAATTGCAGTTTGCAGTCAATAGTGGAGAGTAGATTATGCAATGCTGAATTTTGTTTCACACAAAATTCAAAATAATGTAACCCATCTGTATGTAAGAGCATTTTCTCTTGAAATAGATGATCACATTAAACAGACTAATTTCTGTTCTACTGTGCTAATGAACTTTATTGGGGACAGGAATAAAAAGGGACACTAAAGATTTAGAGAAGCACCACTAAGGATAAAGCACGTTCTTTGCTGTAAGTAGCAAGACAGATACATTTAGCAAAAGCATGATTCATAGAGTTTTTAAAGGGTTTTATTTAGGAAATTATTTTAAAACTCACCAGGCAATATTGACAGCACATCCTTTGCTGGCCAGCCAGCCAGCTCCTTACACAAGTGAGGAGGCAGAACCATCCTGGCAGGAAGGCACTGACAAGCCAAATGAGAGCTGGCTACGGTCTTTGTTTGCTTAATAGGAAAAGTTATTACCTTTGCTTGTTATCCCAAGAAGGCTAATGGAGCTCTCGTGGTTCTCTTTCCAGACACTAAATAACATCAATTACAATGATCCCAATTAAAACAGGGAGTAGGAGATGTGAAGTTAAAAATTAAAGTAATAACTCCCTGATGGACATCCTCTGTTACTTTCTTTTGTCACATGTACTCTTTAAAGTTCTGGTCTCCTGCATTAACTCACATCACCTAAAAATCTTTAAATTGCTGAAAAAAAAAAAAAGGAAAGAAATGCATCTGCTCTCGCAATCTTAACATTTGAGGTCTTCTAGCATCTGTGGAATTGGGTACCTGATTTTCTTATTACTGTATTCAAAATATTATCTGAGAAGTGTGCAGCATGAAGTGAGAAACTACATGGATTTAGAATAAATTGAATATTTTTTTCAATTTTGTAGTGTCTTAAATATAATTGTAACATTCTCCTGTTTGAGGACTCTGAGCTTTTATTCATAAACTCTTAAGTGTTAGTAAGTCATAACTCATATTCTCTACATAAGTATTCTCGGGTTACAAATATGCTAAAAGGAAGATATTCCACATATGTAGTCAAAACGTAATCTGTAATAAAAATATATCAATACACCAAGAAAAGGCTGGACTTTAATATTAATCCACAGTGCTAACCCTTTAAGGAAAAACTAACAGAATATAGTTACTAGTTACAGAGGATGGGGAATTTATACAGTACAATTACAGGCACATGTCTGTGGATTTATTTGCAATTTTTTTCTAAAGACATTTGGAGACGTTTGTACTCTAAAGAAAATTAGAATTTATATGATGATTGATTATTGGACTTTCTCCACTTGTCAGAATGTGTAGAGATTCTTCCATACTTTTACTATTCCTACAACTGCTATTAATTGAATTTTAGTGGTTTAGTACTTTTTTTCCTAGATAGTTCTCTGAAGCAGTCCTAGTGCATTTTGTGAAATGAGATGTATAGGAACATTAAAGCAGATAAACAACTCCAGAAAATGGCAAGTGAACAGATGGTTCAGTTGCCATAGACACATTTTTAATGTTAGTTAGCCTGATCCAACACAAAATACACCTATTGTCCTGGAATCCATGTCTGCTTCTTTGTTATATTCTTGTGAATGAGATTATAGTACTGATTTATAACACTTGTCTATGGAGTTGAGCTCCAAAGCACTCTAATGCTACAAATGAATTTAGGAAAACATTAGAGCTTTTCATTTGAAAATATATCTGGTGAATGCAGTCAAAAACACATTGTACACTTTATAAATTGTCATATGCTGCTCCATTTTCTTTTTTTCCTCTCTCTTTTAAATAACAATTATCAAAGGTATTAAAGAGTACTAGATTATAAAAAGAGGACCATTAGGAAAATTTAAAGAGGAATTATAAATATAGTGAAACGGAATAAACCAAATTTTTTGGTGCAAATAGGGCTCTCTGGAGCTGTGTTATGTAGTGACCTTGAGTAATCTCTATTATTTTGGTATTTTTATCATACTTTTAAAATGAGCTCAGTACTTCAGAGACTTTAAACTTGAAAGACATGAATTTAATTACATTCCTACTAAATGAGAGCAGTATGACTTTTTTAATTTAATCAAATGTTAATTTACCCTTTTCTTGAAGTTTTACTATTTCATTGCTGAAACCATTACCTAGGACTTTGAATGGAAAGGCACATATGACAATTAATAAAGAAACAGCAAATCATTGAGAATCTAGGCTACAGTTTTTTTTCTTTGCAATCCGGTATTAGAGAAAAGAAATTAAAGATGGAATGCATGAGTTTTTAATGTCTTCTTTCTAACTAAATTAAAACACTCTGAGAGATATTTAATTATTTTTTGACATGAAATCATACATATTTTACCACACAATGTAATTTTATGTTGATTTCAATTGTTTGGTATTCATGAACTATTATTTGAAACATTGATTATTTAACATGACACTGATAACATTTTAGGTAAAATCCAGTGAAGTTTCCTGCCAGTGTGGTATCTTTGAAATGTAATTAAGGTTTTATACCATAAAATGGATAATGCCTGAAGAAGATTTTCAGAGGAAGTGTCTGGTAATATTTACTCACTATGATTTATTTGGGCCAATATCATATTAATATACATAATTTGCTAGAAGTTGATATAGCTTGTAACAGAGCTAGTTTCTTATTTTTATTTTTTTGTGTGTATCATTATTTAGTTGATTTATTAAAGAATATGTGGGGAAATAACTCGGACGGAGTACACAGTAATTTTTCCATTTATGAAATAAATGGAAATAGGATTCATTTTGATATTTTTATGACAAATATATTACCTGAGGCACAACCAAAAATTAAATTGTTTTGTAAGCAGGAATATATTTGTTCATTTTTTTTTTTTATTGTAACATAGTTGATTGTACATATCTGCGGGGTACAGAGTTGAATATCAGTACCTGTGTGCAACATGTGGTGATGAAATCAGGATAATTAGCATATTCAACATTATACAATGTAATCATTTTTTGAAGCCCTTTACCAATTCGTCCCTTACCCTCACCCTTTCCACCTCTGGTAACCTCAGTTCTGTTCTCTCCTTTTGAAAGTTCAATGTATTATTGTGAGTTTTGTATCTTTCTTTCTTTTTTAATTTATTTGTTTATTATATAGCTCCCATTTGTAAGTGAGGACATGTGGTATTTCTCTTTCTGAGCCTGACTTATTTCACTTAACATGATTTTCTTTAAATTCATCCAGGTTGCTGAGAATGGCAGTATTTCATTATTTTTTATGGTTGAGTAGTATTCCTTTGCATAAATATACCACATTTTCCTTATCCAGTCATCTGACGATGGACATTTAGGGTGGTTCCAACTCCTGGCTAGTGTAAAGAAAGCTGCAGTAAACATGGGAGTGCAGGTATCCCTTTGACATGATGATTTTCATTCCTTTGGGTATATACCCGGTGGTGGAATTGCTGGGTCATATGGCAGTTCTATCTGTAGTTGTTTGAGGAAACTCCATACTGTTTTCCATAATGGCTGTAGTAATTTAAAGTCCCACCAACCTTGTAGGAGTGCTTCCCTTTCTCTGTATCCTCACCAGCATGTGTTATGCCTATCAGCTCCTTTGCCCATTTTTTACGGGAGTTATTTTTTTTTTTTTTTTTACTGTTGAGTTGTTTGAGTTCCTTGTATATTTTTGATATTAATCCTTGGTTCGATGCAAGTCTGCAAATATTTTCTCCCACTCTGAAGGTTTTGTTTTGCTCTGTTAATTGTTCTTTTGCTGTGCAGAAGCTTTCTAGTTTGATATAATATCATTTGTTGATTTTTCCTTTTGTTGCCTGTGCTTTGGGGGTCGCGTTCATAAAGTCTTTTCCCATTCCTACATCCTGAGGTGTTTCCCCTATGTTTTCTTTTAGGAGTTTCATGGTTTCATGTCTTATATTTAAGTCTTTAATTCATTTTGAGTTGATTTTGGTATATGGCAAAAGGTACAGGTTTGGTTTCATTCTTCTACATGTGAATGTAGCACCATTCACTGAAGAGGCATTCTTTTCCCCTCTGTTTGTTCTTGGTGCCTTTATTGAAGATCAGCTGGCTGTAGGTTTCTGTGTTGATATCTGGGTTCTCTATTCTGTTCCATTGGTCTGAGTGTCTGTTTTTATGTCATTGCCATGCAGTTTTGGTTACTATTGCTTTGTAGTAAAGTTTGAAGTCAGGTAATGTTATGCCTCTGGCTTTATTTTTATTTTTTTTCTTTTTTGCTCAGGATTGCTTTGGCTATTTGGGGTCTTTTGTTATTCTATCTGAATGTTAGAATTGTTTTTTCTATTTCTGTAAAGAATGTCATCAGAATTTTTATGGGAATTGCATTGAATCTGTAGATTGCTTTGGGTAGTATGGACACCTTCACAATGTTAATTTTTCCAATCTAAAAGCATGGAATGTCTTTCTGTCTTTTTGTGTGCTCTTTAATTTCTTTCAACAGTGATTTGTAGTTTGCCCCATTGAGATCTTTCACCTCTTTGGTTAAATTGATTCCTAGGTATTTTATTTTTATTGTGAGTATTGTAAATGGGCTAGTTTTCTTGATTTCTTTTTCTGCTAGTTCATTACTAGAGTATAAAAATGCTACTGATTTTTGCATGTTGATTTGTATCCTGCAACTTTGCTGAAATTGTTTATCAACTCTGAGAGTTTTTTGTGGTCTTTAGGCTTTTCTATATAGAGGATCCTGTTATCTGCAAACAGGGACAAATAGACTTCATCTTTTCCAATCTGGATGCCCTTTATTTCTTTCTCTTGCCTGATCACTCTGGCTAGTATTTCCAATACTATGTTAAATAGGAGTGATAAGGGAAGGTATCCTTGACTTGTTCCTGTTTTTCAGGGAAAAGCTTTTGTTTTGTTTTTCCCATTCAGGATGATATTGGCCATAGATTTGTTGTATGTGACTATTATTGTGTTGAGTTACTTTCCTTCTATACCTAATTTGCTGAGAGTCTTTACCATGAAGCAATGTTGAATTTTGTCAAATGCTTTCTCTGCATCTATTGAGAGAATAATATGGTTTTTGTCCTTGAGTTTGTTGATGTAGTATATCACATTTATTGACTTGTGTATATTGAAGCTTCCTTGCATCCCTGGGATGAATCTCCCTTAGTCATGGTGTGTAATTATTTTGATGTGTTGCTGTATTCTATTTGCTAATATTTTGTTGAGGATTTTTATGTCTATGTTCATCAGAGATATTGGCTTGTGGTTTTCTTGTTTTGTTGCATATTTATCTGGTTTTGGTATCAGGGTGATGCTGGCCTCATAGAATGAATCTGGGAAAATGGCCTCTGTTTCAGTTTTTTGTAATCATTTGAAGAGAATTGGTATTAATTACTCTTTAAAGGTTTGGTAGAATTCAGCAGTAAATCCATCTGGTCCTGCACTTTTCTTTGTTGGGAGACTGCCGATTACTGCTTCAATCTAGCTGCTTGTTATTGGTCTGTTCAGGATCTCTATTTCTTCTGGCTTCAGTCTTGGTAGTTTGTATGTGTGCAGAAATTTATGCATTTCCTCTAGGTTTTTGAATTTGTGGGTGTAGAGTTGTTTATAATAGTCTCTAATGATTCTTTGTATTTCTGTGGTATCAGTTGTAATGCATCCTTTTTCATTTCCAATATTTGCTATTTGCGTCTTCCTTATTTTTTTTTTTTAGCCTAGCTAATGGTTTGTCTACTTTATCTTCTTGAAACAACTATTTTTTGTTTCATTTTGTATCTTTTGGGGGTTTCTATTTCACCTAGTTCTGCTCTGATCTTAATTATTTCTTTCCATCTACTAATTTTGAGAGTGGATTGTTCTTATTTTTCTAGTTCTTTGGGGTATAGAATCAGGTTGTTTATTTGAAATCTTTCTTTTTTTATGTAAGCATTTATTACAGTAAACTTCCCTCTTAGAATTGCTTTTGCAGCATCCCACAGGTTTTGGAATGATGTGTCTTTTTTGTCAGTTTCAATAATTTTTTTTTTTCCCGTTTAATTTCTTCTTGGATGCATATGTCACACAAGAGCATGTTGTTTAATTTCCGTGTATTTGTATAGTTTCCAGAGTTTCACTTTTAATTTCTAGTTTTAATCCATTTTGGTCTGAGAAGATACTTGAAATGATTTCAATGTTTTTAAAATTGTTGAGGTTTGATTGTGACCTAACATGTGGTCTGTCCTGGAAAATGTTCCATATGCTCATGAGAAGAATACATATTCTGGTTTGTTGGATAAAATGTTCTGTAGATATCTGCCAAGTCCAATTGGTCTAAAGTGTGGTTTAAATCCTGTGTTTCTCTGTTGATTTGTTGCCTACATGATCTCTTCAATGTTGACAGAAGGGTGTTCAGGTCCCCAGCTATTATCGTATTTGGGTCTATCTCTTTCCTTTAGGGTTTATAGTGCTTGCTTTATTTGTTTTGCTCTGTTAATTGTTCTTTTGCTGTGCAGAAGCTTTCTAGTTTGATATAATATCATTTGTTGATTTTTCCTTTTGTTGCCTGTGCTTTGGGGGTA
>NW_007727135.1:611829-710869 GCF_000696425.1 Galeopterus variegatus | reverse complement strand
TATATATATATATATATATATTGTTATGTATTTTTGCTGGGTAGATCCCTTTATAATTGTATGGTGGCCTTCTTTGTCTCTTTTTATAATGTTTTGCTTAAAATCTATTTTATCTAATATAAGAATAGCTACTCCTTCTCAGTTTTGATTTCCATTTGTGTGGAATATTTTTTTCCATCCCTTCAGTCTTAGTATGTGTGTGTCTTTAAAGGTGAGGTGAGTTTCTTGTAGACAGCATATAGTTGAGTCTAGCTTTTTAATCCCATCAGCCAGTCTGTGTCTTTTCAGTGTGGAATTTAATCCACTTACATTTAGGGTTGTTACTGAAAAGTACTGTCTTACTTCTGGCATTTTATTAATATTTATTTGAATATTTTAAATATCTTTTGTTCCTTTTTTCCCCTATTTTATTGTTTGTCTTCAATGTTTGTTGGTTTGGGGAAGTGGTAAGATACAGTTCCCTTCCATTTCGCAATTGGATTTTTGTTCTACCGGTGAGTTTTGTTCTTTCTTGTATATTTGTGGTAGTGATTATTGTTTTTTGGATTCCAGATGCAGGACTTCCTTAAGAATTTCTTGTAGGATGGTTATGTCATGGTGAACTGTCATAGTTTTTGTTTGTCTGGGAAATACACTATTTCTCCTTCATTTCTGAAAGATAGCCTTGCTGGGTAGAGTATTTTTGGCTGGCAGTTTTTTCTTTTACTATTTTGAATATATCATCCCATTCTCTTTGGGCCTGTAGAGTTTCTGTTGAGAAGTCTGCTGTTAGGCTGAAGGGGACTCTCTTGTAGATGACTTTATACTTTTGCTGTTTTTAGGATTCTCTCTTTGTCTTTGAGTTTTGACGGTTTTATTATAATGTGCCCTGGAGAGGTCATTTTGGATTGAATCTGTTTGGGGGTCTTTGAGCCTCCTGAATCTGAAAGTCTGTATCTCTCCCTATACCTGGGAAGTTTTCCACTATTATTTCACTGAATATGTTCTCAAAGCCTTTTCATTTTTCCTCCCCTTCAGGAATATCCATGATTCAGATGTTTGTGTGCTTAAGTTTGTCTGCTGTCTCAGATTTTTTTCATTTTGTCTATGTGAGTTATTTCAAAGAGACTGTCTTCAAGATCAGAAATTCTTTCTTCTGCTTGCTGTAGCCTGCTGCTTAAATTCTCAGTTGTGTTTTTTATTTCATTGAATGACTCCTTCAGTTCCATATCTTCTGCTACATTCTTTTTTTAAAATATTAATCTCTTTGTAAATTTCCGCCTTCATGTGCTGGATAGTTTTTCTGAGTTCATTGTATCATCTAACTGTATTTTCTTCTATCTCATTAAACTTCCTTAAGATTTTTACTTGAAATTCCTTTTCAATCATTTCATTTACCATCCTATGGGGTCTGATTCTTGAAAGTTATTGTATTCCTTTAGTAGACTCATGTTTGTTTTTTTTTTTCTTTTGTATTTTTAGTATCTCTACGTTGATGTCTAATCATCTGGTAGAACAGTTGCTTCTTCTATTACTCTCCTTCCCTGGATTCCTCTGGTGATGTTTCTTGTGTCAATTCAGTTGAGTGGTCAGTGGTCTTCCCATACAGTGGCAGTGGCTGCTGTGGCTGCTGCTGTAGAAGCAAGCTTCCCTTGCATTGGTGGTGATTGTGGCATTCGCTTTGGTGGGCTGCCTGTGTGGCAGTGGTGGCTCCATCAGTGGCAGGCTGCTCTCATGATAATGGTGGCTGCCTGTCAGCACCAGTGTTGTTGACAACTGCAGCAGTGGCAGATGCAGCAATGTCCCATTTAGCTGTGGTATCCACAGTGGTGGCCCAACCGGCTATGGTGTCTGTAGCAGCAATGGGGTTAACTTGCAGCAGCAGCAGCAGCAGCAGCAGCATTGACATCAGTGGCTGCAACTGCCTCCTTGGCATTTGTATCTGCAGCATTACTTCATGGGAGCAGCAGTGGCACTGGTGGCTGCACTTGCCTCCCAGTCATCTGTGGTGTCTGCTGCAGCAGTGGGGTTGCCTCATGGGAGTGGCAATGATGCCAGAGGCTGCAACCGCCTCCCTTGCATCTGTGGCGTCCTTGGCAGCAGTAGGGTTATCTTGGGTGGGGTTATCAGTAGTGTTAGTGGTAGCTACAACTGCCTCCCTGGCATGTGAAATGCCCTTGCTGGCAGCAGTGTTAATTTATGGCAATGGTAGCAGCAGTGACACCAGTGGCTGCAACTGCCTCCCTGGTGTCTGCAGTGTCTGGTAGTGAGGTCAACTTGTGGCAATGGAAATGGTGGCGGTAGTTGCAGTTGCCTCCCTTATGTATGTGGAGTCTGCGGCTGCAGTGACCGGCCACCCACCAGACTGCTACTCTGCAGGAAGCTGCTCTGTGATGGGTGATGGTTCTAGGACTGGACAATGGCTTTGGCAACTACAGTGGTGGTGGCAGTGGTCCCATTTTGATCTTCTTCGGAGGGAGGAATGTGCCCTAGGCACCTCTAGGTTGCCACCTTCCTGGAAGTCTGTTCATCTTTAAATCAGGTGGGTGTGAGTATTGAATACATGGGAGTAAAGCTGTTTCTTTGGAGGGATGTCACTTAAAAATAAGCATAAACGAAAAATAAATTTTCCAAAATTCCTGTTTCCAGCGAAATATGATGGTAATGGTATAAGAAAACAAACCAAGTCTATAGGAAATAGAAGTTTACTCCTCATAACTCGATACTCCCAATATTTAATACTTTTGATTATGTACTATTTGCCTGGCACTTAAGCTAAGCTGTAAGAACTCCTACTTGACCTTCTAAAAATTTCCTCTTAAATCTTGTTTTGAGACAGAATAATTTTGTACAGCCTTAAGTAGTATAGCCTGAGTCTAGAACATGCTCTTTCAGTTAGCTAAGAGAAATATGCAATTTTATTGACCTGGAAGGTTTGCAAGGGGTAGCATTTACTTTGATCATGTTGCTTAAACCAGCTTAATATAACTTGGTACATATGCTGAGATTCTGCATGTCCCCCAGCCCACCATTGCTCTTCCCTCCCCATCCACTTTCCTGGCTAAGGATAGTTACTATTATTATTTTTTATTTTTTATTTTTTATTTTTTTGCTAGGCTCTTGACCAAATTCTCATGATCACCATCAAGAAACATCTCTGGAATCTACATCAACCCTTATGTAATGTTTGTTTTTACATCCCTCCTCTCCTCATTACTCACTAGTTCCCTGTCTCCCTTCATTTTTTCATAACCACACCTCTTGAAAGAATAGTCTACACCTGCTGTTTCCCTTTTTTAATGTCCAATTTCCTGTCCAAACTACTACAGACTGTCTTTTGTCCTGAGTACTTAATCACAACTTTTATCAACAGCATTACTAATGACCTCTTAAATGCCAACTCCAATAGCATCTTTTCAGTGCTCTTTCTACATTGTCATTCTAACATTGACGTTGTCAATCATTCCACTTTTAAAACCATACATTTCCTGGATTTCCACTGCATTTCTCTTTGCCGTGCCTTCTCCCTGTCCCCTAACTTTGTCATCTCAGTTTTCCTCCTGTGAGTTTCTTCTTTTGTGTGGTTTCCTCACTTTGGTCTCTGTGGAGGATTTCATTCGTATCTACTACTTTATTCCACATATTCTGGTGGTTCCCATACTCATCCATTTATTCACTTAATAAATGTTGATTGCCCAACTCTGATATTCAAGGCACTGTTCTAAAGAGTAAAGGGTGCAATATGAGTGTGACTGACAAATTGTCTGGCCTCTTGGAGCTTTCATTATATTCAGTGAAACTGACAATTAGCAGGTAAATAACAGTACGATTATATATTGTCAGGTGGTCACAAGTGCTCTGAAGAAAAATAAAGCAGGATAAGGGTTTAGAAAATGATATTTTAGTTCAAACAGTTGGAGAGGCCTCTCTGAAGGACACTATTTAAGCAGAAGCCTAAATAATGTAAAAGCTAGTCCTGCATATATCATCATCTAATCAGTAGTACCAACAAAAGTTTGAAGTTATCCTGACTCTTCTTCTCTCTCATGCTCCTATTTTATCTGACATTAAGTACTTTTGATATTAGCTCTTATATTTCTTCCAAGTCCGTCCACTTTTCTCCATCTTCACCACTTTACCAGCACTACCCTAGACCAGGCTGCTATCATTTCTCGTCTGGACTATAAAATAGCCTCTTGATTCTTATTCTCACTTTTGTCTTCCCGCTCTAATCAGTTGTGCACATTGGAGCCAATGAGATTTTCTCCAAATGCAATCCAGTCACGTTACTTCCCAGGCTCCCCAGTTGAAATACCCCAATGACTTACTGCCCTAAATATAAAAGGCAAAATCCTGAGCATGGCCTCCAAGATCCTGCATGTTCGCCCCTGCATACTCCTCTAGTCTTATCACACATCAGGTTCTCCTTCTCATTATTTCTGCTCAGCCTCACTGGCTTTCTTTTAGGCTCAGTTAATTCTATAATTTCTCTAATCCCAGCTTTGCATATGTTATTTTCTAGACCTAAAACCAGATTGTCTTAGTTAAAATCCCAAACAACTCTATTGTTTGCTGTGTGTCTTTGGGAAAGTCACTTAACCTCTCTTTGCCTCAGTTTCATTATCTGTAAAATGGAAATAATAATTGTATCTACTTCATGGAGTTGTGTAAAGTGCTTAGGACAGTGCTTATCATTTAGTACTGTATGAGTGTTTACCATTACAAACATTCATGCTGTTAGATTGCAGCGCCTAGAATATAGTAGATTCTCAATAAATAATTGTCAAATGATAATTCTCTATTCAGCCTCTAGAGTCTAATTCCTATGTACCTCTAAGCGCACTTATATCCAGGCCTCTAGTTTACATGGGAATCAAGTTATCCCTCCTTAACAAAAGAATATTGTAGTCAATATCTATAATATTCCTATAGGTAATTTGACATTCTCATTAAATTAGTTTTGTTTTATTAGACACAACTTTGTGTTTCATAACTTGTCTTCATAATGAAATGAGCTACAATACATGATACATATTAATTAGATATGAGGATATTTCTTCATAGATGGTATGTGTGCTTTCTGTTTCATACTCAGATTTAATCTAAATTGTGTACGAACTATGTCTATTCAGTTTAAAAAGTGAATATAAGCTACTGTCCTCAGCAGAAAAGAACAATTAACACATTCATGAGTTAGAGCTCAATTTATGGTTATATTATAATGAATAACCATTTCCTAATTTAATAAAACTCTATTTCTTACCGGCAAATGTTAACAGATGAAAATAGTAGTTGAACTTTGGACTAATGAACTACAAAATATTAGATTTTATAAAACAGTTAAACCCTTAAGGAAACATCTTATTTTTATAACAATTTCAATTCTCTTCTAGTAATATTTTATCATCCAAAGCATTTCAGGACAATACTGTAATAACATGAAAATGCAACTTGGTTTTAATGTAAATTCTGTCTAGTTCTGCCAAATGATTCTAATAAAAATTCAGAAACATTATCACCAATACTTAAACATTATTTATCAAACTCTATGTGGGAGGTTCACTATTAGGTATTAATGGGTATTAATATCTAGACATAAATAATTTTAGGTTGTAAAGATAATTAAAGTTGATGCTAGAGGTATAAATAGAATAGTGATTAATAAATTTATTGATTGGTCTTCTCATTTGGGAACACTGAAATATTTTGAATATGTGTACTTGAATATTATAGTTTACCTGAAGAGATTTAAAATATCTTAATAGGAAAGGTGCCCTTAATTTTTTAAAAATTCCTTAACAATTCTTAGTACTGCATATCTTTTAGTGAACTAACTTCTCTCTCACAGTTGGAAGAAGATATATGACCTCAGTGTTAACAAACATGAGTCATAGATCTACATAAATATTTTAAACATTTTATTAAAGTGATTCCTTGTTACCAAAAATATTTTACCTGTTCTTGGGTTTAATCTTAAAAGAGTGAATGGGTGCTTTTTTATGAATTTGTAGTATTATTAAAAACATTCTCAACTTTATTGAGAATGTAATTCGAGTCTTATTTTTGTTCAGAAAAATTGCTAATTCCTCCATTCAGAATTTATCTTTCACCACCATGTGTGTATACACCTTTACATCTTCATTATAACATTTCTCATAATCTGTATTGCATTATCCATTGGGAGAAGGGGAGCTGGGTGGATATATACACATACAATTGCCCTTACCACCATTTTAAGATTGTGAGTGGCTGCTCAAGTACTTTATCTAAAGTCAGTTATCTTCCAATATTGTTTGAATGTAAACTCAACTTCTTTGAGCTGGAGAATACAGGAGAGTCTCCCCATGTGATAAGTTCTTATTTAGATTAAAAATAATGATGATAATACCTAGTCTAAACAAAATACACTATGAAATTTCTCCCTACTTGCCAAACCCCAGCTGTGCTTTTCTCAACATACATGCTAAATGAGGTGACTAGTTCTGTAAAGACTCTGATTTAAACATTCTACTAATTACTAAGATCAAAAGTTGGGTTTTGTTTCTGTGTTAAATCTTATGCAGCACTTAATTTGAAGGTTTGAATAGCTTGAATCTCTTGACATTGACAATCATTTACACGCAATCACAATATACAGAAACAGGAACTAAGTTTGATTGGAGAGAAGTAAAAAAAGTTTCTGTTAAATCTCAGAGGATGTAAAACTGTTTTATAAAATTATTGGCCTTGAATGTAGGCTTCATGTGTTTCCAAATAGCAGAAAGTAATATGTATTTCCAAGCAGTGTGTCTTTATGACTAAATTCAAAGGAAGAGCCATTACATTTTAACAGACTTTAATTTTTTTTTTTTGCCAGAAAATAGGGTATTTCTACTAGAATATCGACATAGAAATAAATTACTCTATTTTATTTTCATATCTTTGCATAAGATTGTGTTTACAGTGCCATTATCCACAAAAACCTTCCATAGAGTTTTTTTTTTTTTCTTGTAATTAAAACAGTAGGAATTAATAACAGGCTGGGGATGCTTGCTGTGTGTGTAATAATGAATTGAACTATTTGAATGGGTAAAAATGTTAATACAGTGATTACAAAGTCTTGTCATAAAAGATAAAAGTGTCAAATTTGCATTTGATGTTTTTACAATGAAATTGAATACTTAAAAGTCATATAAAGGTAGTCCAACTATGCCAAACATGATGATAATTGTAAAGAAATATAGAAGTTATGATTCAAATAAACTCACTCTGACAGCAAAATAAACCCAATGATTTTTGTAACCCACGGTCACTGTTTCATTAAATCCATTAATTCAGTTCTATGACTTGTGTGTGTTGCTTCATAATGCTACTCTTTCAGTGGCTTATAGAGGGTCTACAGCTTTCTTAAAGGTAGGTCCTTTTAACTAAATATCATATATTGTGACATGGAGGAAAAATCCTCACTTGTTTTAAAAATATATGATAGTTTCAATTTAAATTCAGTAGGAGACATGGATCACTTGTAACTAAAAATGTAAGAGGAATTATTGGAAGCCAAATTGTTAAAATAAATCGAATAGTGAAGAATATCTTATTCATTTGACAAAAAGTTTAAAAAATGGAACCATCTTATTTTATCCTATTGTTTTAGAATATACATGTTTCTGTGTACCTGATATTATACAATCGTAGTCTGATACTTTCAGGTTTCCAATATTAAGCTTAAAATAATGGAAGTTTTAAAAATAGAATTTTAGAGAAACTGATTTTATTTTTAAAATGTTTAGATTGGAGGAAATATTTTGTGACCCATGTGTTTGTTGTCGATGGTAATAAAGCCTTTGAAGAAGAAACTAACTTCAAAATTCATGCTAATGTCCAAAATCATTCTGAGTTTCTTCTAAGAGTTTTTATAACATTCTCCTGTTTCTACAAAGTTGATTTTGTTCTTTCTCTGTCCTCTTGCCTCACTCGCCTGCTAATACCTTTCCCTGGATGAACCCCAAATATCCAATTTCTCTGTGTCTCTGCTTCTGAGGACAATAAAAGACTCAAGCTAGATGATGCCATTACAATCGTACATTTTCTGTCTTATATTGGCCTCAATATTTTTTGGAAATCTTTACCCTGTCCTTCTGTGAGCTTTCTTTCTCCCTCTCCATGGACTCCTGCTTTGCTGGTGCACAAAGTGAAATCAGATCACTGTTCCTCATTTGGGCCATTCAAAACCTCTTTTCTGGGCTGGCCTGTGGCTCACTCGGGAGAGTGCGGTGCTGATAACACCAAGGCCACGGGTTCGGATCCCATATAGGGATGGCCGGTTGGCTCACTGGGTGAGCGTGTTGCTGACAACACCAAGTCAAGGGTTAAGATCCCCTTACCAGTCATCTTTAAAAAAAAAAAAGAAAGAAACTTCTTTTCTCTCTAGCGTTTCCTCTCATTCTCAGCATATTTTATTGTCTTCAAATTTATCTAGAAAAATAATGACAGTAGGATATGAACTTCTCCACCTTTGCTCTCTTCCAGCCCTCAGCTTTTCGTCCATTGCTGATTCAGAGCAAAATGTGTCTTTCTTCCTTTACAAAACACGCTTCTTTAGCTGCACTCTTGATCCCATCCCAGCAGGAGTGTTTCTCCATCATTTCTTCTCATCCTATATCATCAATCATTCCTGACCCCCTGGCTCCTCTGATGCGTCCTATAACTATATCAGCTCTCTGCGGGCAGGACAGGCACAACCCCAAACTTGTCTTCTCTTTCTTTCTTTTTTCTTTTTTTTAAAAAGATGATCAGTAAGGGGATCTTAACCCTTGACGTGGTGTTGTCAGCACCACACTCTCCCAAGTGAGCAACCGGCCATCCCTATATAGGATCCGAACCCGTGGCCTTGGTGTCATCAGCACTGCACTCTCCCAGGTGAGCCAACTGGCCAGCCCAGTCTTCTCATCTTTGTAAAGTGACTGCCTAATTATTCATTTATTTTTAAAAAGAGCATATTTTTTGTTGACCCCTGTTCTTCAAATCCTCATTCACTGCCGAGTCCACTGCAATCTAGTGACTCTTTTGCCAGATCACCAATATTCCCATATCCAAATTCGAGTGTCCCTCTACAGTTATCCTTTTTTTTTTTTTCCTTTTTGTCTTTTTTACTGACCGGTAACGGGATCACAATCCTCGGTGTCGCACCCATACCGGGTACCGGCAACGGGATCGCAACCCTCCGTGTTATGCCCACACCGCGCTCAGCCAGTGAGCGGGAACCGGCCTCCACATGGGATCCGAACCCTCGCTGGGAGTGCCACCGCGCTCCCAAGCAGCGCACTCTCCAGTGCACCACTGGGCCGGCCCTACAGTTATCCTTTTTACCTCCCTATTGTACTTAACATGTCTCTTGTTTCTCTCTGAGTCTACAGTACCACTCTATTCTTGTTCTTTTCCCCCAGATCTAGACACTATATTTGGTCATTTTTGTTGGTTTTCTTTTCTGTTGCCCACCATTTAGCAATGCTGTTTCTCCTGAGCTTACTGTGGAGAAACTCTGAGCAGTCTCACCTTCCCTCGTGGTTTCATTATCCCTGATAAACAGCACCTCTATCTGCTGCTCTCAACCTAAACTTAATACTCCAAGTTCCTGCCTTAGTCAGACACTAAGCCATTGCTATGTGAACTAGTATTATAGTTTCCTACTTGAGATCCTTGATTCTTTCTAATGTTGTTTATTCTTTTCTGTTCTCCACACAACTGCCAAATCTGGTCATGACAATTTGTTTTATCAAGACTTGTAGTAACTGCCTTGCATGTCATGTTAGATAGCACGTCTAGCCCTTGTCAATGGAGGTCCCATCCTCATAGAACTTCTTGCTTGTTTTTCAAAACAATACCATTCCATTTTAGGACTCTGTGTCTTTTCATGTATGTTTTAGCATGTCTGGAAGGTTCTTTGCCTACTGTATTATAGCCAAAAATTTAAATATCTTTTTCATTCAATATCAAGGTCAAATTCCCTCTCTTCTGTGAGAGCTTCTGTAATCAACACAGAAAATGTTACATTTCCCTTTTTCTGTGCTTTCTGAACACTTCGTTTACATCTTCTATTCATGTCCATATGTCTGTCACACCAGACTCTGAATAACTTGAAAAATGCCATATCATCATTATATGTAAAACAATTAGCAGAGTGCCTAGCACATAATAGCTATTTAATAAACAATTGTTGATAGAAACAAAGGAACTTTCTTTATCTTTTTCAACTACATACAGAGTGAATTATATACACAATGTATATTGTATACACAGTAAACTAGAAAAGAGTCAAAAGAAAATAAATAATACATAGTCTTTCTTCCTGTTCCTGTAAGTAGCTGATAACCTCACAGAATATGCATACCTACGCACAAGTATAAAGTGTCTCTGATTTTCATACATAACATATTCCTAAAAAGGAAAAAGTAAAAAAATCTTAAATGTAAATGATAGATCTACATGTTATAAGTGGGGTTAAGTTATAGATAACCGAGTGACATAAAATATCTAATAAGCTGTACCTTTAAACCTCATGTGCAGTAATGTGTTTATACCTTTTTCTACGTGTTCTTAAATTTTACTCTTAAGATTAATGCATAATCATCCAGCTTAAGTTCACTGAGTGTCCAATTGAGGGTAAGGATATGTTAATGTTAGTTAGCATCCTTAGTAATTTCTCTATATGTCTTAATTATATTAATTTCATAAGAATGTTTTTCTTATTTCCACTTCCATCCTATTTTCTTTTGAACATCAAAGAGAAGTGTCATTTAGGTAATTGTACAAATAAATAACAGTATACAAACACAAAACAAAGCTTAAAGATGGTAAAGTGGCTGAAATTAAATTGTTGTAGGAACATCAAGAGTTGTGGTTGTCAGTTGATAGATGATCTTTGGCATTCTAAATACAAAAGTATGTTTTGGAATGTTGTAAGTTATTTGAAAACTTTTGAAAAACAGGTGCTGGACAAAGGAGGCAATAATAATAACTAATAATGTTTACTCTTGACTAGGCACTGTTCTAAGAGTTTTCCATATGGCATCTCATTTAATTCTCGGGTATTATTAGTATCCCCATCTTATAGATGGAGATACTAGCAATCTGAGAAACTAACTAACACACCTACGGTCACACAGATAGCTGCATATAGTGAGTGGCTGAGCTAATATTGAAGCCTGGAAAGTCTTCCTAGAACAATACTCTTCATTATTACCCTCTCCACTCCCTCTTCACTGTCAAAGATAAACAGGAATAGTCTGACCATGATCCTTTAGAACACAGTTTTTATAGTATGTGCTTTCATTTTCTTCCACTTGAGATATTAACTGCATAAATCTGTGAACTGGAGAGGAAACCAAAATGAAAAGGGCAACTTTCAAATTCCATTTTGGCACTTTCCATGAAAAACACCCTAATTTTACTACCTTTGTAGGGAAATGGTGGACCATTCTCATTGTAAACTTTGTGATGATATCTGATCTTTCTATAGTAATGTTGGGCTAGAAAATGAGCCAAAATGCAAAGTAGGAGTCGGTTTCTCTTGGTCTTTATGCAGGTGTGAGAGACAAAGCCCTAGAATTCAGCTGGAGGGAGAGTACAAGATTGAAAGAAGGAAGTGCATCAAAACGGCCTTCCAAATACACTGTAAAGGATTGAAATGAAAACTGGAAGCTGTGCTTCAGATCCTTCTGAGTATTCTGAGGTGGAACAAAGCCTGAGCAAGAAGAGCATGGGTCAGAGCAGGCAGTTGGGAGGTGGCTGGGTGACTTCTAGAAGGGAGTCTGTGGTTGCCACCATTGTTAGGTTTACATGCTTCGGGTATGCATCTGCATAGGTGGGCCAGGTCCTTTGATGTCCACAGAGACAAGGCAGGACTGAATTGAATGACTCCTTATGTGGACATTAAATTGGCTCAAATCACACAAGAGCCTTTAGTGTTTTAGAAATTTCACGTTTTTTTTTCCCATGGGAAAATATTTAGCAGTTATAAATAAACTCAACTGACTGTACTCATAAATCACACTTAATTTCAATATAGCGATTGAAATTATTTAGGTCTGTATGAGAGCAGAAGTTTTACTGTGTCATAAGGATACCTCAAAAAATTTGAAATAATTTGCTTAAAAAGAAAAATTGTATATATGTATCCCCATCCCTGAGATTTATGGTTTTAACCAGTGGCATGCGACTCTGTGAAACCACAAAATATTAGAAATGATCTGTTCCTGCTCAATTATAATTAAGGTGTTAAGACATTCAACCATCTCCCTATAATGTTTGAGTGTATTTGCACAATATGTATGCTCAGAGAAAGGCTCGGCTTCTATCTGTTAATGTAGAGGTTACTGTATTAATAGGTTGCACAGTTCATTGATTTTTAATTAATTTCTAAAAAGACACAGAGGATAACTACTACAGCCCACAGACGTCTCCGTTCTTATTGCAATCCACATCTTTATTGATCGGCCACCTAAGGAGCAGAAGTAATCCATTTTAAGTACACCTTCCTGCGAGAGTGCAGACGCTACAAAATTTACTCCTCCTGTTGTAATCATATTGGCAAGAGGTCAATGGGAAGGGAAGACCGTAGCATGTCTGGTATTCTCTTGATCCAGGCAGATGAGCTTTTTACCCACAATTTATTTAGTAGGCACTCAGAGGCTTCTCACACATGCTGTTAAACTTACATTTTTTTAAAATTTATTTTTTTATTTCCTTAAGAGGACTTTCGAGTCTCAAGAAAGCTGTTCTTTAAATGGAACTTTCCAAAAGATTGTGAAGAGTGGTGAATGAAATTTCTGAAGAAAATTTAGGAAGCAAGAAGAAAAATATCTGTTATGTCTGCCAACCTCAAGAATCTATAAATGGTGTCTCCATTCACTCTCCTTGGTACCCTAATTTTAACATCTGGAGTTTGGCCTAAATGCTGCAGGGTTTGCTTTCCCCCATCCCAGCATAAATATTGTAAGCTTTAAATTTGCTCTACTAACACTATAAAGAAAAATATGCTACTGCCTGGACAGACTTACAAAATTTTGGTCTTATGGTTCATTTAATTTAACCACAAACATGTTTTGAGTGCCAGTTAAAAGCCAGGCAATCTTCAAATTGTTGAAGATGCATAGCTGAATTCACAAATAGTTGGTTTGTAAAGTGCCTCCAGAGACACAATCCTCAGGGAACCCAGCAAAACCAAAGAGGTTTGTTTATAAGCCTTTAATGTTTATTATGTAGAAGAATTTTCTCTTCACAGAATTCTTTGAGTACCATTATCCGTGTAACAGTCATTCAGTTATTTATAGTCTTTTGTTGTTTCCTATATGATTTTTGTGGTCTGTTGAATAGAGTTTTATATAGTTGGTCACACACTGTAAAGGTTAAGATCATTGCCTCTGCAGTCAAGTTGTCTTCAGTCAAATCTTGGTTCTGGTGAGCTTTGTTACCTTTGGGCAAATTATTTTACTTCTTCGTATACCAGTTTCCTCATCTTAGAATGGGAATAATAGTAGTACAGATCTAATTGAGCTCTATGACTTCCTATGTACAAAGAACTTAGAATAGTCCCTGGCAGAGTAAATGCTTAATAAATGTTATCTATTTTATATGTACAAATAGATATAATGACAACATTTACAATTATATTTTGTCTTCCCTGTATGATTTCAGTCTCTTCTAAACTAACAAGAAATCTCTCTGTGTTGTCTTCCACAGTGACTATTACTATTCATTATTTGTCTAGATTCTCCTACACTAAAAGTAGTGCAGAGTAGGAGATTATTTATATTGTTAAGCAGATGTATAGCACAAATACTGGCATTCAGCGTTTTTTGTAATGTCAAAGAGATGGAAGAAAATTTGCTCCCCATCAATAGGGGACTAGACAGTAAATTGACAGTGCATGTGTGTGTTATATATCTGTATGTCTCTGAGTTTGTATGTATATTCAATGCAAAAATGTGAAGCAATAAACTGTATTATTTATAAGGCATAATAAGTAAAACATGGACCCTATGTAATACACAAACTGTGTATGAAAAATAACACAAAACTCCACTTTAAAAAAATATAACCACAAAGAAATGATAAATGTTTGGATGATAGATATGCTAACTATTCTGATTAGATCATTGCACAATGTATACATATATTGAAACAACAAACTGTACCCCATAAACATGTACAATGAAATAAATTAAAATAAAAAACACTTCAAACAAAAAAGATACATATTTAGATAAAATGAAATAAACATATGGATGATGGAATTGGAAGGATATGCATTAAAAACACTGTTGTGGATACTTTTGATGGATAGCGGTATGGGATTTGAGTGGAGAATATAAGGGAACAATCATAGTATGCACAAATTATGGAGTATGATTAGCTAAACATTCTGTGTACCTGAGATCCTAAAAGAAAACAAAGGGAAAAAAAAAGTCACACACATTACTCCTAGAAAATAGTCTCTGACACAGATTTGCTTGTGGGAAGGATTTTTAATTTTTTTTTTCTTTTGGCAAGTGTTGTAAGGAAAACACCTATAAGGTAGTGAGAAAAGCAATATCAGATAGAGGAAATATTGGGTTACAATGAAATCACAACAGAGGTGTCATCCAATCTGATGGGGAGCTGGAATAGGTCTCCATAACCACCCAAATGAGCACCAAAGGAATACAGCCTTTGTTAACTCTGCATCTCCCAATCACTGGATGTGGGCTGCCTCCTGCAAGAGAGGGAAAGACTAACGAAGAGCCCCCTTTGCGGTTGAATTGGGAGTGTCAATGCTCCCAGAAAGATGCAGCTAAAATGGGAGCCGTGAGCAATCACCACTTCCAGCTTAGTGTATGAGTACTGCTATAAACTGGATGACCCCTGCCACCTCATAGGGAAGCTAAATTCCCCACTATAACTGTTGACAGTGGGAAATCCTAATAAGGTAATTGAAAGGTGGAGCCTCAAAGAGGTAATTAGATGGTAGGACTGTGCAGTAGTGAATGGATTAATAATGATGGTCAGGGGCATGATTCTGAGGGCTTTAAAGGAAGAGCACATGAGGTTAGTCTTTCTCTGCTCTGCCATTTTATATCATGTGAGACCCCTGGGTCACTATCGCCACCACCAAGACCCTCACCAGGTGTGCTCCCTGGACGTTGGATTTCCCAGCCTCCAAAACTGTAAGAAGAACCTTAGTCCTGAAGAGGTTTCTGGGCAGTACACACAGGATCTACTACATGCAAGTTTGTATGCACAAACACACGTGTGAGCACACACACTCACATATGTTATTTTGAACAAATAACACAAAATAAAATGACAGAAATTTGGTTGTCCTCAGTATTCCAGAATCTTCCTAAGAACTACAATTTAACCAAGCCTCTTGAGGATCATAACTGCAATTATTGAAGTAGAGAATTAATCATGAATATTAACTTCAAGCCAGCCCAAGATAGCCCTGTGAATCTGCTTTTCTTCCTCTAAGCAGAATAATAAGAACATTCAGGGACAAATAGAATGAGAAACAGAAGTTGCTACACCTAGCAATGCTGAGTAACCAATGGGTGTTTCAATTGACTGCCTTTTCTTTTCCTTACAGTGGTCAAATTGCATTTTTAATAAGAAGGATGAACTTGATGTTAATTATTAATAAGTTCATGGTGTCTTAGAATATTGAATATTCTAGGTGTTTTAAAAACATTAAGCCATTAGAAACTATAAGTATCTTCATTTAATGGATAAGGAAAGTGAAACATACTAACGTATTCACTGCCAAAGTTCACACAACTGGTAAGTAGCCAGGGTTTATTTCTAGAGTCTGACATCTTAAACTTAGGATGCGCTAAAATGACTCACTAAAACACATTCATGGCTCTCACTAAGCATTTGAAGGGAGATATCTACTCTACCTCTTTAATGTTCTCTGTGTCTATTATTGGCCCACAATTTAATATTTCAGGTAGATGTATTTTATAGTTCCATCTATCATGGAATGAAAATTTAAAGCTAGAGGTAACCTCAGAGATCATTTATGCCAATCTGTCACTTTTATAGCAGAGGTAAAATGAGTACCTGTGGTCATAAACCTAGTTAGGAATACGTCCAGGACTTCTATCTCACAACACTCAGTTCTGTGTTCTTTCTATTCTGTCATGACACAAACCAGCTTCTGCTGGTCGGAAAGACTTCTCAGTTGATTTCTATTACAGAGACCCCTTAGTTTCCCTTCATGCACTATTTAGATAAAATCAGTTACTCTATCCAGAAAAGATCCCTTTCTTTCCTTGAACATGCTCATAGGTTTAGCATTAACAGGAGTAAGCATTGTAGTTGATTTTTTTTATCCTCAGGCATAGAATTTCTTTTAGAAGGAAAGGTGGAACTGAGGAGAAATTTTCATCTGAAGCTAGATTTCCTGAAGCTTCCTGTTATTAAGAAAGCTTTAGGTTATTACAATGAAATAGAAAAATATATATTCTTGCTAACTACAGAGATTAATGTCTATGAGAGCTGACTGCAGCTTGAAATTTTTAGCTTCAAACATGTATTTGATGAAATTGTCGCATGGCCAATATGTGAGAAGCAAATATTTATTGTCAGAAATAATCCAGTCTCTCTTGACTTCTTAAAGCTTCCTGCAGCTGGGCAGAATACACTTTTACATTGACTTAAAACATAATAATAATGCTTTTTTTGCTAGAGAATTGTGACTCAAATATCACAAGATTGAAAAGAAGGTTATTGCCAGGTATTCATCAATACTGATATTTTAAAATTAAGTAATTCATTGACTTTTTTCTACAGAGCAATTTATATGAGTTGATTCTAAACAGAGATTAAAACTTTAAGTTCAATTCTAATAAAATCTTCCTTGGATTTAGTATTAAAGTGCATTTCTGAAAATCAAGAGTAAAATTTGACTTTGTCTAGCTAGTTTGTATTTACTGTGATGCACACTTTAAGAGGTATGAGCAAAACTTAAAATAAGTAAGTATTCTTTGAAAACTGACTATGGCATATATACAAGGTAGGAAAAATGGTAAAATTATGAATAGTATGGACAATGTAAATTCTGGATAGTTTGGATAAAATAAGACTTGTAGCACTTGATCATGAAGCAGACAAAATGCCCCTGAAACACATCTACCTAAAACTCCCCGCCCTGTTGTGTGATACAGGACATATAGGTTGGTATATCAATTCAACTCTTTTATCAACCCAGTGCAAAATACTCCACAGCACTGAAGACTTAGATCTACCTGTTTATGATCTTTATCTACACTAAATTCCTGAATATAGTTATGGAGGGTACCAAATCTTTTAATATATTCCCTAATTTTTCTTTCTCCTTACATGACAGCATCCTCAGGTGAATCATTTTTGAAATAATGCTTTGAGTAATAATCATTCTGAAATTTGTATCCATACATTAATCATGATAGGTAGGTTATGGGTATATGTATCACAATTATTGAACGCCCACTGAGATATATTACCTGAGGTTTACAGATTCTCTAAAATAGGCAATTAAAATTAATGAGAGCAATTCTTGTGCATTCTAGGATTGTTAACATCTGTCTGTAGAACAATAACAAAGGTTTGCAGGTTTTGCACTCTCACTACATGCCAGTTACTATTTAAGTACTTTACATGTACTAATTTATTTAATCCTCACAAGAACCTATGGGATAGGTGTTATTATCCACATTTAAACCTGTAGGATAGGTACTTTATGCTCATTTAGAGAGAAGGAAAGTGATGACAGAGAGGTTAAATAACTAGCCCAGAGTCACAGAGCCAGAATATAGCAGAGCTGGGGTTTGAACCAGGCAATTGACTCCAGAATCTACACTCATACCTACTCCACCATTGTGCATAACTTGTGGCCAAAGCAAGAAAGGAGTCTCCAAATTACACAATTAAAATCTGCTAAACTACAAAAGGTACTATAGTTTAGCTGGATTTTATTTATTTATTTATTACTTGTGTTTTAATTGAAACATAATTGCATATTTGTGGGATACAGAGTTGACTCTCAGTATTTGTGTCCAATACATGATGATCAAACCAGTATTATTAGCATGTTCATCGTTATAAATCATAATTATTCTTTGTGTCCAGGACCCAATTTCTCCCTAACCTTCCTTCTCCTCTCCCTTCCCCCCTCTAGTAGTCATAGTTCTGTTCTCTCCTTCTGAAAGTTTAATGTATTATTGTGGTCTTCCTTTCTTTCCCTTCCTTCCTTCCTTCCCCCATCTCTTCCTTCCTTCCTTCCTTCCTTAGCTCCCACTTAGAGTGAGGACATGCGGTATTTCTCTGGATTTTAAATATAAATTTAAAAATATGTCAATCACCTGCATTATATCCTGAAATTCACAGAAATATCTGATAATATTTTTTTCATTACTAGGATATGTTAAAGCTATATAACTTCACCATGTACATAAATTTCTACATGTCCACATGATTCTGTGACCTGTCAAGAGAGGGAATAAGCTTAAATGTGTAGACTTTAGGATCCCACAACAAGGGATCAAATCCCACTTCTACCATTCATTAACAAGATGATTTTGAGCAAGTCACTTGACTTCTCTTAGCCTTCGGTTTCTAATATTTAAAATGGGATGAAAACAGTGTGCATCTCATAGGATTAGGTTAACCAACCAATGTAGATGCATTTACTTTAATGTTTATGTGTTCTAAGTACAGGGTCAATGTTAGCTGTGATTGTTGTCGGTGTAAGCATTACCATAATGTACTTCACCGAGGTGACATTGCATGGATATGGGAGTTGCTACAAGCAGAGTAGAAGGTGTCTTTTTCAACCAATGCAATACCCTCTGTCATCACAAATGACCCCCTTTATTCATCTTCAAACTTCTAGGGACTTCATTCAGTTTTATTTTGTCACTTCTATTTCTAATAACTGTCTGCCTCCTTAGTTGCACCACACTTCATTTTGAAGGAATCTAGCAGAGAATGTGACTCTAATGAGACCTTCCCATAAGATAATGCTATCTTAATGACTGTGATGTAGAGAAACCTATTGTGAGCAATCCATAGATGATTCAACACTAATTCAGGGTGTAAAGTAAGACTAAGGTGGCAGTCACCATTAATGATTTGAAAGTATCCATCTGCACAATGATGTGTCATTGTTACAAAGCAACCAAACAAATATATTTTGATGGTTTGGTAATTATATAGATGCTTTTGTTTTTATTGCTTTTAATGATGGCCTGGTAGGTGGAGGAAACTTATAGAGAGATTGTCACCTGATTTCCTAAATTGAGTTCTCATTATTTTTGAAGAAAATACTTTTTATGGAAAAATTGTATTAAGTTTCAGAATAGTCTGTCACCTGCTGAGGCTTTAAAAAACTTCTGGAGTTCTAAGAGTTTTGCTTTATTATAGAACACATCATTAGAGTGTCTTAGTCTGTTCAAGATGCTATAACAAAAGGCCATAAACTGGGTATTTTAGAAACAACAGAAATTTATTTCTCTAGGTTCTGGAGAGTGTGAAGTCCAAAATTAGGGTGCCAGCAAATTTTCTGTCTGGTGAGGACATACTTTCTGGTTGTTCATAGCCACTATAACCTCACATGGATGAAAAAATGAGAGATTTCTCTGGGGTCTTTTTTATAAGGGCACTAATACCACTCATGAGACTCTGCCTTTATAACTTAATCAACTGTCAAAGTCACCACCTCATAATATCATCACTTTGGGAGTTAGAATTTCAACATATGAATTTGTAGGGGACATGAACATTCAAACCTTAAGTTTTTTGGTGAATGTGAGTTAGTTCTCTGTTAGTAAAGTATATATCACTATTCCTGCACATGTTTAAGAAATATATAAATGATATTTCATATTAGGATGATATTTAATTCAAGGAGTCATTATCCACCGAGATTACAAAAGTCAATAAAAAACCAAAATAACTCTCAATTTACTGTCCTTTATTATTCAGTTACCAAGAATGATTATTTTATTTTATAAAATATACCTTGAAATAATCCTCTCCATGGTATTCCTTCTGGCCTAATTTATTTGAAGAGTCAGACATTCATGCATGTAGGACTCAACTGAGTATCATAAATGATAAAAGCAGAATTCCTGGGAAATAATAGTGAGTGGTGGGATGCTGGAACACTGGAGATCAGCTGTCCTCAATAAAATATAGTAGGTACTCAGCTAAAGAGAAAGATCAACTGATGGTCAGTCTGCAAACTAAGGAAAAAATCTGGAAAGCGTATCTAGCTCATGGACTGCCAATTTTCAACCTTTATTTTACATCTTCATCACCTCCCATCTGTATTATGGAAGTAGTTCCTGCTTTCAGCTACATTTGTGTCCAGTTGTACTGGCACCAGAATGATGTTTTGAAGTCCAACAATAATCGTGTTACTTCCCTTCTTAAAAACAAGTTCCACATTGCCACATTGAATACTGCCCAAATTCTCTGCCATGACATATGAGGGGTCCTCAAAAAGTTCATGGAAAGATTTGTATTAGCTTTTAATTCCATATTTCCACAAACTTTTTAACGTAACCTCTTATAAGGAGTCTTCTTGGTTCTGGCTTCTTTTCACTTTTTCAGTCTCCCTGCTCACCACTGCCCCTCCTTCATGCATTCCACTTCAGAAATACATCATTACGTTCCTTTGTCCGAGTGCACCATGTTACTGATACCCTGTGTTTGTTCTCTCCACCTGCAATTTCTCCCTCTTCTGTCCAACTGGTGGACATCATTCAAGACTTACTTAGGTCTTGGTACCTCTGAAGTCTTTCCTCTCATGCACACTTGCTAGGCTATACCACCAAGGGGCCTCAGAATGCTCTTACCACTTTCTTTAAATGCCTCACGTGCATCACACCTACCTATTTGAGTTTTTCTTCTATATCTTCTCACTTTATTGGTTAGCTTCTGTCTTCCTTTAATTCACAGACCTTACCTGAGTCTTTTTGTCTCCCCAGTGTCTAACACAGTTCCTAGCACACAGTGTGTGTTCTATAATTGTGTGTGAACATAAATATTAATCTGTTGCCAACGTGCTTTCCTTTTTCTGATATGAAGGTGGTAAGAAAGAGAATAATGAATGTTTTTGTGGACATTTCTTACAGGGACAAAATTATTTTAGGAGACATGAAAATACTTTATCACCAAAGCAATAAGTTTATTTTTTGATCCTTTAAGTCATATAAGGGCTATGTGTTTCAGAATCACCTTATTCCAGGAATTTCAAATTTGATGTACTCAAACAGAAAGCATCGGTTAGGAAAGAAGGCAAAAATACCATAAATCCGAGTTGTGGTTGATTTCAGAAAACATTAATACATACAGTGTCACCCAACTGCTGACTGATTGAACCATATCAGGCAGTATCTCCACTAGTTGTACTTAATGGGTATTTATATGGAGTTTGGCTCATGATGCTGTTTGAAGCAATCTTCTCTTTATATTACACTGGGTATACGGTTCATAATTTTTTGACCTGTGTGATTTATGTGTCTGTTTTCTACAGCTTTTGTTTTGATATCAGAAACCATTAATCCTTCAAAGTCCTGCAGTTGTAATGTTAACTGTCAGCAGTATTGATTTGCAACTGGTGTGAAAGTATGCTTCAGCCTTTTTTTAATAATTCTGATTTGTTTTTGAATGATGACTTTTTTACCACCAAAATCACCAAATACAGAATTTCTCATAATTCATCATTAAAGTATGTCCACTCTAATTTATACAGGCATCTGAGCTTATTTCCTTGGTTTTACATAAACCTTTTAGCAGACGGTATGTTTACTAATTTATTTAGTTAAGGATAGTGTTTATTATTCCATATCTGCCCACTTGATTGATTAGCTCCTGTCCTCCTTTAATGCACAGACCTTATCTGAGACTTTTTTGTCTCACCAATGTCTAGCACAGTGCTCAGAACATTGTATGTGTTCTGTAATTGTGTGTGGATCTAAACATTAACCTGTTGCCAACATTCTCTTAGCTTCCCTACTGCTGAAGTACAATTAACAAAATAATTATTATTTCTACAGATTATTTTTGAAAATGTGTAGATATTAATATATAATATATACATGTATGTGTGTTTGTATGTGTATATATTGCTGGAGAGATTCAGCTATATCTCTTGTTGCGATCAGCAATAAATTTTATTTTTAATCTCCTTATATGTTTTATGAAGACAACATATTAAAGACTAATTTGGAGGTCATTATAAACTATGTAATTTCACTTGTGGGTTCTTATGACTACTAACGTGATAAAAGCCTTTTTAAGAATTATAGGCTTTTAAGGCCCCTAGGGCATACTACATTTTGTACATAATTACTAAAGTAATATGTCTTCAGCCTTGATAGACTCTATGATGGTAATTTGGGCACCATTAAAACTCAAATGAAATATTTTTTAAAATTAATGTTAGGTGTATTTGTTTGGAGTGGGTATGCAAGGGGAAGTTGATATGAAGCAGAATTTACTGAGAATAAAATGATTAGGATTCTGTGGGTCAATCCAAGTATGTGCACTAAGAAACCTGCATATCTCACTAATGAAAATGTTTGCAGGAGGATATCAAGTCTCTGGGAAAAAATAATATAACATTTAGCTCATGAGCAGATAATTCATTCTTATTTATAGGACTTTAAGGGAAAAAGGACAAAATCTATTTGTGATTTGCTCCCCATGCCCAAGGTTCTCTCTAATTTTGAAAGTATTCCAGGATTCTGGCTTCACTTAAAGAAAGCAAGCACTTTCAGCTGAATGCTAAGAGACTCCTTTTTTAGAATATGAAAAAAAAAAAAAAAAAACCTAGGCATTAACAGTCACTGAAGAACTTGGTGTTTTTCAGGGAATGATGTACCTGGAAGAAAGACGGCTTGTTCATCGGGATTTGGCAGCCCGTAATGTCTTAGTGAAATCTCCAAACCATGTGAAAATCACAGATTTTGGACTAGCCAGACTCTTGGAAGGAGATGAAAAAGAATACAATGCCGATGGAGGAAAGGTGGGTATCTTTTTGAGAGCAATATTGCTTGAAAATATAGAGTAATATCCATTTACATCCTTATATTTTGTAGGAAGAAACCAATACACCTAAAGTTTAGAAGATTATAAACCTTCTACCATTTGCCTTTTCTCCTGCCCAGGGTCAAAAAATATAGCATATATAAGAGCTTTCATTTCTCAAAAGCAGCTAAAAGAAGGTGATGCATGTCTGGACCTGGGTGGTCTTCATGTTAGCTCCAGTGATGGGAAGTAAATGAATCCTCAGGGACTCTGGAAATTAAACTTTAATACAAGATCTCCAGAGAGACACAACTCCTCTCTCATAGACTATAGAGAAGCTTGGCTATGATTCATTGGTAGGATGCTCCCAATTTAACTACTAATCCCCCTGCACCAGATACAACAAATTCCTCTTATCTGGCTTTTTGTTTTGTTTTGTTTTGTTTTTAGCTTCTATCATAGTGTATAATTTACCTACAGTATTTGTTATCTGACTCCCTCAACTAGAATGTAAGTGCTCTGTCCCAGAGTTCTAAACAGAGTCACTGCCTTGTCTACCTTTTCTACCTCTCCATCCTCCGCCCCTGCAACAAATGTGTTCCTGCCTCTCCCGCTCTGCATATGGTCTCAGCCCATGCCTTAGTTCCAGCTCTTGTATTTCCTCATTAAGTTTTCCATTCCTGCCTACCTATAAGCTCACACTAACAAAAAATAGTTATTCACATGTCATATACATATGTGTATTAAGTATCTTGTCATGGGTGTCCCAATACTCTTGTATATTACAAATACTTTGCAATGATTGGCTTCCAAATGCTTAACATTGATTTTTATCCTAAACTCTTATATAACTGCCCATATCCAAATCTTATTGAAAGGTAAAACAACACAGACATATTAAAAAAAAAAAAAAAAAGAACTTCAGTTTTGAGGAATTATCTGACCTTTCCTTGATTTTATTCACCTATTTTGCCTGTTTACTACCAAATTGCAGTAGTTTGAGACCACAGCTTTGAAATTCACAACAAGATTGCACAGAGGTAGAAGTCTATAAATCACATAACTTCACTTGTCTTGAGAACATAAGATTTGAGGCATAAGATTTGTCTAAAGCAAGATTCATTATAGCTTTAAATGCCTGGCAACCATTAAGTCTTTATCAAGCCAACTGTGATTTAAACTTACTTCTTTAGCACAATGTCCGTAGTTCATAAAGTCTGCTAACTCCTTGCCCATAGGGAAATTGCTTTCAATGTGTCTTCTGTTCCCTTTCACTGAATACCATGATTCTGTCATAGAGTTACCTTGGTGTCACCTTGGTGAGCAGCCAACCTCATGATTTCAAAGGTCTATTTAGTTTTAAGCTTTCAACTGCAAAGTAGAAGTGTTTATCTTTATTCCATAGAATCTAATTATATTCCCAGCTATATAATGCTGGGAAACTCATTCTGCTGACCCATCATCAGCAGAATATGTGGGTTGCACTGTTTTTCTTGTACTGATGATGGATTTGTGCTGATTCTCTCACATTCTTTTATATAGTTCCTATTTTTAAAATGGTACATGTTTTCAATACTGGCTAACCAAGATGAGGGAGGTCATTTGTGGCTGGGGAACAAAGCAATGCTAACTTTGGAATCCATAATTTGGGGCATTTTAGTGACCAATCATATGAGAGGAGAAGGGTGGGGGCAAGTGTAGAAAGAATGCATTATACTAGTTGACCAAAACGTGTCTGAGGTGAAAAGGGATAACTGAAAATGTAAGGAATCTCATTTTCTTGAAAAAAATATAGTATGAACACAGTTTTAGAAACATGTGCATTAAATGTTTAAATTTGATAGTATCAGTCATAACATTAACTAGTAACTTAATTACTAAACATTAAGAACTATAGAACTATTTTATTATTTTAATTTTCACTGTTTATGAAGCTTTTTTTTTTAAAAAAAGTATAGTTTTAAATTAATTCACTTTATGAATTTTATAAATTTCAATTCATTTTTTTCTTATATTGAAAAATATATCTATTCACACACAGTGTAAAAATATAATTGGGGCCAGTCCAATGACTTGCATTTAAGAAATAAATATAAAAATGACTTGTTATGTAATTATAAAACTTTTACTTTTTATTTCTCTATAGATGCCAATTAAATGGATGGCTCTGGAGTGTATTCATTATAGGAAATTCACACATCAAAGTGACGTTTGGAGCTATGGTAAATAAATCTTCCTTGTGAATTACAGCTTTTAAGGCAAAAATAAATGTTAAATTCATGTAAAATGTCTTAATCAGAATTACTTTATTATGTTAGAAATACCGATTTATGTACCTCATTTCCTAAAGGAATTAACTCTTACTCTCTCATTTAAAAACAAAAGAAAAACACTCTAAATAGCATTGTTAACTGTCCTTTTTGTTATTCCTCATTCTTTAAAATGTAGTATTCTAATATCTCTGCTGAATTGTTTGCCATAAGCTCTGTTTGGTAGCAACTTGTCTGATGATATGGATAGAAAAAAAACAGCCAATTTTAGTTTAGGGACAATTTCAGAAAAATCTCACAGCCTTAATTTTTAACTATTCTTTGAAAACATATCTCCAAATACAATGAATGTTAAAAAACAAAAATAAAAGTAACTTTGTTTGTTTTGGTTATGGGAATTTCTGTTCTGCAGTAGAAAATGGAGATTATTGTCATGAGAAAGAATAATTACTGAAAGTAGTGACAGTGGTGAACAAGAGGGCAGAGGGAAGAGGAAAGACTGCTAATTGCAACTTTAATTTTGATTTACAGACTACTTTTGGAAATGTTAGAGAGTGAATGTTATGAACGAGAAAAGAGTGATATTTATAATTAGAAAATTTATTTTACTGTGTTTTACTCAATTATCGAGATGGGCTATTTACCATTATGTCTGGCTACTTCTCAAGTCTAGTATTAGCAAAAAGAGTCAACGCCTTTTCTAAGTTTAAATATACCATATAAAACTAGCATGTCTTACAAATAAAGAGTACAATGCCTGTTTAACTAAAAAGGGTGGTAGTGGGATTTAAAAGTATGGCACAATTTATTTTACTCAAATTTAAGCTTAGTTTTACCTTTTTTTTTTTTTTAATTCTTAGAAAAAAATTTAAGCAATCCAAACTTATACTTCTTATCTTGGAAAGAATTAATATATTTTAAAAAATTATTTGACATTTTAATAAGGTGGGTTTCCCCCCCACATGTGTGTGCCAAAAGAGGTGTTAAAATTTCCATGAAGGCCTCATGAATTCTATTCATTTTAGAAGCAGAAAATGTCATGTGTTTGAGGTTTAGACAAATACAGGAGGAATGCTTGACAAAAGTTAGTTGTTAATCTACAGGAAGTATTAAAAAGAAAACAAATCTACCATGTATGTGATAGTTTTATATATGATACGATTCAGATTAGCATGTGGATTAGAATTTCTATATTACATAATATAAATTAGTATATATATGAGGGTACTTCAAAAAGTAAATGAAAAAATACAATTGGAAGATAGAACAAATCTTTCCATAAACTTTTTGTGGTACCCTCATAATATATGATATAGATAAATTTATATATTGCATATATTATGACAGATTTATATATTATCAGTAACAATTTGATATGTTTTTAATAAATATATACTTAATTTTTTTCTTTTTCTTTTTTCTACTTATGTTTCTCTAAAATAGATGTGACAATCTTCTGCAGGCAAACTTAAATGATGTCAAGTAAATAAATAACTATATATAAATGTTGGCAGAACAGTCATACGTTTAATGGTAAAGTTTGCCTTTGGAGGAAAATTCTGTTACTCAGGCTATAATTTTTTTTTTTTTTCGTAATGATGCGCAAAATCCCAGGAGCTGTTCAGTGAAAATAAATAGAAGGTAGATAGATAGGGATAGACGGTACTCTGTTTTGAAACACAGCCCAGGTCATCAACCCATACTTCTAAGGCATTTTAAGAATTTTATGGTATATCATAGTTGATTGCAAAAGGCATAAAAGGCAGAGAAAGCTACATAATCTTGTTTACAGTGCACTTTTTGGAAAAGTATCACTGGCTGCATCGTTATTTTTATGTAAATAAATATGCATCAGCTATGATATACCCCTTCAGATGACAGAATTACAGTGTAAATTTTCAGGATGTTTTGGATTTAATTTTTCTGGGATTGTCCTTTTACATGAAACCATCATTGTTTAGCCCTATCTTGTCATCACCCTTGCAAAGATATAATTGGAGTAATATTGGAAGAAGTGAGGGATTTGATGTTTCAGCTTTTGTTTTTTTATTTATATGCTTCTGTTGATTATATTTTCTGTTATTTTGATTTGTAATTGCTTTACATGTATCTTGCTTATATTGGAAGTTCTGAGAGAGAAGTAAGAGCATCCATTCTTTCTTTTATTACTGCCTACATAAGTCAGTAAAATGTCCTCATTAAATTTATAGTCTATAAGTGACAATGAGAAATGGACAGTCATCTACTTCTCAGCTTGTTCCAGCCTGCCTCATGGACACTGAATTTTACTTTTTGTCTCTATGGAGCCTTTCCTTACTATACAACAGTAAGGATTTAATAAGGATCAACCAGTTAAATTTTGTCACTAGTTACATGTTTACGTTATACCAAAAAAATCAAAAGGTGTCAATATTAACCAAAAAAATCAGATAGTAGTTAATAATTTTATTATGAAAGATAATTTGAAGTTCACACATACTTTCATATTTTAAGCTTTGCATTTTTATTACCAGGCAATGATAACTGTTATAGACTAAGAAAAGACTTCAGTTTGAACAAATAATTCATTACAGATGGCAGTGGATAAGAAAAACTAGTCCTAATTGATGGATTTTATGTTAAAAGATGTCTGTATATATGTATCACCCAAATTTCATTTGTAGTACCTTTGTGCCCAGCTGGCTATTTTTGAACTTTAAAATCTTTATTCTTAAGAAACATGTAACTTTTTAGTTATGTAATTATTATATAATAAAGAGATTTATAGTGTGCATAGTATTGTCTAAATCAGAATCATTACTTTTTATCAAAACTGACTTTTGCAGACTAACATTTAAGGTATTTACTTTTTCAGAGGAAATCAGTGTTCTAGGGACTCAAAGTGATTTCATTACCTAGGAAACACCATTCTTGATTCCCTACAGTGCTATGGATGTCTACTTCACATGTCTGATGTCTTACATATGGCTCTTTCCTCACTCAGGCTCTCATGCATGCTAAACAAATAAATCTGTTTTATTCCATCTGTTTTCTTTCTGTTAGTTAAAAAGAGAGCCGTGATTCTTTACCATAACATAAGGAAATCATTCTGGAACCCCAGTTTATCCTCTTAGAAACTTTATAGCAAAGATAGTAATCTCAGTATTATTCCTGTCAGATTTTACCTGCAATCATATTAATTTGGTGCTGAATACATGTAATATAGTAAATTAATTGTTTTATGGGCTGTAATGTGTTGTAATGAAACATAACTTCGATCAGCAAACATTAGCATTACTTATAATTAGAAATAGGGAACAGATTCTGTATTCTGATGTCCACTATAAATTGTTTCTGCTACTCACCAAGAATTCCAATACAATAATACTAGAATTGAATTCTCCCACAAAGATTTTGGCATTTGGGGTTCTCAGAATGGATATACAAATCTGAAAAGCCTGTTTTTAGGTTCTGTTTTGATTGGTCTTTAAGACACATTCTTTTGACACTGGCATATTGCCAGTTTGTTCAAAATATGTTGTTAACATGCTTATGGAAGAATTTGATCTTCTATTTAGGAGTCACTATATGGGAACTGATGACCTTTGGAGGAAAACCCTATGATGGAATTCCAACCCGAGAAATCCCTGATTTATTAGAGAAAGGAGAACGTTTGCCTCAGCCTCCCATCTGCACTATTGATGTTTACATGGTCATGGTCAAATGTAAGATTGCAAAATTATTTTATAATCACCGTCATCATTCCTAGTAGTAGTACAGATTATTCTACTCACATAATGTTTCTCTATATTGAAAAATATAACGGTTCAAAAATAATTATGAAAGGAGCATGTAAACACCTATTTGTTATTATTATTATTAATATAAAGTAATATTACGCTTCCATGCTATGAAGTAAAAATTATATGACTCTTACTCTTCTTATAATTTCCATGACAATCAAATTGTCTGTCATAAAGACATATAATTAGTCACATTAATGTTATTGCTAACATTAATGGTAATAATAATGTAGCAATCTTTATGGGAAAATATCAGACTAAATAAATGATCTAAACATAAAGAAAGCAAGCTTGAAACTGATAGCTTAAAAATGAATTAAATAAAAATAGGTTTACCAGTTTTGTCAAGAGGAAAGTAGCAGAGTAGGGTAGGAAGTGGGAAGAAATGAATCTACGTTGCACTAAAAAGTTATGAATGTTTACTTTTTTCAATTTGATTATTTGTTTCCATCAGGCTCTCTTACTTGTCTTTCCTCGTCCTGTGCTCCAGACACACATGTATTGCAAATGTGTTTTGGAAGCCTAGGCCCTTAATTTATGCAGAATTAGAGAAGTCTCTGGAGTTTCTGATTTAAATTAAGTGAGATTAACAGGCGGCAATCTCTCTTGTATAATCCAGGGTTTTCTCCTTTTGATTTACACAGGGTGAGCAAAGAAACAAACTGGTGAAGGTGAATAAGCATCTTATTAATAAGAGACTTTGGACCCAGGTCTGCTCAGATTTATATTCATGACATGTGTGATACATTCTGACAGTGAGAGAAGAAATAAAAAATGTTCTTTGCAGTGCCGGGCAGAATGCCCTTTTCTTTAAGCATAGTTCTATTTACCTAATATTTAGTTAGAAAGAAACCAATACCTCACTGCAAAGTTAACCTTTTTTGGCTGCAATAATTCTAGAAACACCTATTTTCTCATTAGCATCTTGGCATGAACAAGCATTTTTTTAAAAAAATGAATACAAATAGAATATAGAACATTAGAGCTTTGTTAGGAGAGAAAAATACAGGTGACATTAATAATACATAAAATGACACCCAAAGAATTTTCAGAACAGGAATAAAAATTTAACTCCCAGAGAAGGGAAAAACAAGATTTATAGCTTTACTTGATCAAACTTTGTTGGTTGATATCTATGAAGAATGTTTAAAAACATGCATGTATTATGCAATTTGATCCTGTAACCAGCACAGGAGATAATTTAGACACTGATGAAATGATGTAAAACCGGGAAAAACTTTACCTGATAGATAGATTTACTTTTTTTTTTTTTTAATTCAGGGTTTTAATACTTAAGGAAAAGCAAGGAAATCATGGAAAACTGGGTGCTTTTATTCTTATATCTCATCAACTAAACAGAGATAAGGTCCACTTTATCTAGACTCCCAGCTAAAGAATAATACATACCTTGAAAAATTGTTGATAGTATTTTTGTGCTGGAAAGGCTAGTACTAAGATAAACTAATGGCTATTGCTGAACAAACATCACTGAATACTTTGTATTTGTTTTTGGGGTTTTTTTTTTTTTTTTTTAAATTTCCACAGGAAAGAAGTAGCATGAGAAAGTTGTTTTCTATTCCTTTTTATCCCACTTGTGCCAGTGCACAGCATTTTGACTAAATCTTTTCTCCCATGTCACTCCTGATACAAAAAAATAAATTATAGTCCAACCACTTCATCTATAACCATCAAAGACAATTTAAAGATTTGAGATTCTGTAAGTTCCCATATTTAGCTTAGGTTCTATTTTCTAGGAAAAAAAAAATTTAAATCAGACTAACAAAATACAAATTTTATACATTATTTCATAGAATATTACATTTAGTTATAAATATCAACAAATTGAGATAGAGCCTTACTTGTTGGATTGTTTCTTTCATTAGCTTTCTTTGTTTTTCAGATCATTACTATTAATATTTTCTCACACTTTAGCCTATATTTTCACAAAATTTAAAACTCACTTCTTTTTACTAATTATGGATACGGCAACATTTTTATGGTGTGTAAATTTCCAGGTTGGATGATCGATGCTGACAGTAGACCTAAATTCAAGGAACTGGCTGCTGAATTTTCAAGGATGGCTCGAGACCCTCAAAGATACCTAGTTATTCAGGTACATTTGTCTTATGCTTTTAAGACTATCTCAATCGTAAACTCACTACAGAATATGAATAATATCTGGACTTTGGAACTGTGGAAACTGTTTTTTTGAAACCACTAATATATTGATTAACTAAACAGACTATCATGTGAAGCAACTTACAGAAAAAAGCTTTTTACTCATGGCAGAACTAGCTCTAATCACCTTCCCTTAGTATTCATGTAACTCTGCTATTGAACAGCCAGGTAATTATGATTATCCATATTCATGGAGAGGTCTTTATCCTCAGACAAGATTTCTAGCATTCTGCTTTTTAATACCATTATGTGTATGTTGTGTTCATTATTATAACTTCCCTTTTCAGAATCAAGAAAGATGGATTTTTGTTTTCACCTTTTCTATGTTTGAAAACAATCAATCAAAAGCTTCAGTATATTAGCATTTAATTTCCTGGAAAAATATTTTAAACTATGTTTTATTGGGGAAGATATGCAGTATTCAAGCAATAACTCAAATCAAATGAATTGATGCACATATGAATCAAATAACAGGCCATAAAAATATTTTATGTTTAACATTAGAAAAAAATGGGTTGGATAACATAAAAATGATAATATATTTCTCTACAATTATTTTCACCTAAACCATAAAAAGTCGATCTTGGACTACATTGAATTATGTTTTCTCCATAAAACAAGGTAGCCTTTATTTTCATATCGATAGACTGATATGAAGATATAAAAACCATATATATTATTTTTTCCATTGGCAGCTGGCAGGTAGGAGGATCCGAACCCTTGACCTTGGTGTTATCAGCACTAACCCTAACCAGCTGAACAAACTGACAACCTAAAAGCCAAGATTTAGAACTTTTTCCCCCAAATGAACTTTCATGAACTGAAATTCTTTACAAAAAAAATCACATAACTTTCAAAAAATAAAAAAAAACATTTAAGAAATAGATGAGATGACAAAGAGTTTAACAAGGGTTTTGGTGTCTCTCCAATACCCTTTGTTCTGTTTGTCACTTGTGCTGTGATTTTGAATGCCACCACTTTGATTATATAGCCATGATACTAAAGGACAAATCATGGAGCCTGTGTGTCCTGAAAACTCAACAGCATCAAACCAACCAGATAAAATAAAGATTGAGGGGCTGTCAAGTCATTCAGTTGGTTAGAGCGCAGCCTTATCACACCAAGGTCAGGGGTTCAGGGGAGGGGGGAGGGAAAAGGAAGAATTGGTAAAGGGACACGAAAATGAACTACACTGTATACTGATAAATTAAAATAAAAAATAAATATAAAAAATAAAATAAAGATTGATAAATCTATTGCCCTTTATTATTTATTCTTAAAGTCTCAACCCATATGCCATCAGGGCAATAAACCATTATTTTCAGATCTGAAATGGATTTTGCCTCCCTCAAAACATCCAAGGCATTCTGCTTTATTCCTTTCTAATGGCATTGGTCACATTCTTCTTGTATTAAGTTTACTTATCTTAACCTGTCATATCTGGGCATATTATAGGTTTCTTTATGGCTGGTAGCTGTGCAAAAGAATTATTTTTTGAAATAAGTGCATGAATTTTTCAACCATATGTTTTGTTATTACATAAATTTGCTGCAGAGACTATATATTTAAGATGAAGAGAAAGATCATTTTTTGTGTGTATCTGACGGGCAATCTTTTAGGGTGATGATCGCATGAAGCTTCCCAGTCCAAATGACAGCAAGTTCTTTCAGAATCTCTTGGATGAAGAAGATTTAGAAGATATGATGGATGCTGAGGAATATCTGGTCCCTCAGGCTTTCAACATCCCACCTCCCATCTATACTTCCAGAGCAAGAATTGACTCAAATAGGGTAAGAAGTAATTATATACAAGTACCATACTATTTCTGAGAAATAAAATCATGTAAATAGATGGTAAGCATAAAATTTCAAAATAATTATACAGCTCAAATCATTGTGATTCCTAGATTAAAAACAAACCATACCCACAAAAGATGGGCCAAGCTTGCCATAAATAGTTAATTGTGGAAGGCAAGCATGGACAATACACTATGGACTCTGAAATATCATCAAGATTTCAAAAGAAGAAATATTACCCTCATCGAAGTTAGTTAAAAAAAAATCTTTATTTTTAAAAACCTTCTCAAACTATTAAAACTGTATGTGTGTATAAATAAGTAATTCTTACCAAGTAGGCTTTCTATTTTCTTTCTTTAAAAGATGATATGACTTTAGTCAAGAAGTAGCCAAAGTACCTCTCTCACTCATTTAAGAAACATTAAATATTTTCTGTCAAGTTGAAGTAGAAACACAGAAAACTGTGTCATCCTTTGAACTAAATCAATCATGTTGAGAGAACTACGGAATTATTTCTAAGATGTAGGTTTAAATTTTGAAAGAAGCTTCTGGAAGGAATTTACATTTCATTTAAAATACTAAATCCACTCTATATGAATGCCATTCTTTCTCTGACATATGTCAAATCCATCTATTTGTTTATTTTTTAAAAATTCATTCATCATTCATTCAACGTGTGAATTATTAGTATGTATTTGAGATTCTAAGGGTTTTAATATAACTTCTGCCTTCAGGAAGAGTCCAAATTAGTGAAAGAGCTACATGGATATAGAGACAGAGTTCAGCATGACATGTGCCGTAATCAAGTATTCATGGGCCATTACGGAGCATGGAGAAGCACTAAATTTATGTCTGTAATCAATTTCTTTCATTGGTAAGACATAAATATTGATGCTCAATTGTTTTCTAGAAAGCAATTCTTTCCTCTTAGTCTCCTTCTCCATCTAAGAACATTGTCATAGCTAATAGAACAAGCAGCATCCTATTTCTCTTGAACATTGGCATAAGAAAATTTTCAACTTGCTGCTCATTCTCTAAAATGAAGTTATTTTCTTTATTTCATAATGACAGCATAAATTAAGTAATATTCACCTAGCATTTACTATCCAACACACATATTGATGCTGTTAATCCTTAAAACATCCCTGTGAGGTTGTATTGTTATTATTCACATCTTACAATGGGGAAACTTGCCACAGAGAAGACAGGCCATTTGGTGTCACACAGCTAGCCAGTGAAGAGCAGGATTTTCACGGAAGCTGTCTGGCTCTACTACACTATGCTATTGCTTAAAAGTTATTGGAACATGTTATTTCCATGATGTAACTGTTTTCATTGGTATCAACCTCAGTATCTGGCACTTGTCTCGCTTGGAAAATTCCTTGGGTGATTTCCTTATAAAATGCATCCCCCAAACTGCCCCACACTTCTTGCCCAACTACCTTCATTTAGAAGGTCTGGTATAGAAAGAGCAAAGATAAAGACCTAGGTTAATTTTTCTTTTCTATGTAAAATATGTCATCACAGCCCAAATTGACGATTGTGTCATATGCCCAGTGGACAGGAGATAACTGAAAGTTTTAAAAATTAAATCAACTGATAGATAATGAATACCATTCTTTCATGGGTGGGAGGGAGAAAGAAATGTCTTTAAGGTGTGTAAAGAAGACACTTCCCCCCAGCATACACTTTGTAAAATGACCAAGTTATACCTTTGTGTTTATAATTTTAAGTGACACTTTTATTACTTTTGATTACAACAGTGAAATTTCAAGAAAGTAGTTTTTCTTCCTTAACTAAATATGCTATAAAGGCCAAGAGCTTGAATCTTTTATTTTTTACAAAAATTCACAAATTCCAACTTTTTGTATTTTAATTTATGATGCCCAACGCAAGGAATTCTTAATAAAGATTTGAGGAAACCAAATGGAATTAATGAGACAAAGCAGAAATTACATAAGAACTTACTTGACCTTTAGTCATTTCTTACACCACATATTATTTAAACAGTGTTATCTATAAAATCCTTTTTACCTTTTCAGTCCTTGGAAAGGAATTGTGCTTAAATATTATTTTATTTTCAGGCATTAAAAAGCCTTATTAATCATCTGTATTGTCCTAAATTTTTGATCTAGCTTATGTAACTTTTATGTCATGTTCTAATATTTGTAAATGTCCTTTTTACTCCTTTTCTATAAGGCCAAGTTATGTTATTTTATAGTTAGTAAATAAATTACTTTAGGTTCGTGGCCAAATTATGTGCTAAGGGAACATCTTAAAGTGATTTTTGAACAAGGTTCCACTGCTCACTAGCCGAGAAGCTTTAGGTAATGTTCTGAATATCTCTATAACTTTGTTTACTTATTTTTGAAAAACATACGATAGTACTTATCCTATGTGAGAATAACTTAAAAATTAACTTTAAAATTTACAGAGTATCTGTACTGCCATACAAATAAATTTTTATTACCTTCTTTTTAGAATCAGCCAAATTTCATTTTTACATTCTTCTTGTCAGTATTATATATCATAAATAATCACACTTTCTTATAAGGTCTTCTGTCCATTGTCTATGAAAATCCAGTTTATGCAGTCACTACTTGGCAAGGAAATTATTTCTTCTGATATGTTCTAATACCAAATATAGAAGTTATTTCTTCTATAATTATAACTTCTATCTTCTATAGTGCTTTCGAATATTTTATATTCCATATGTATCTTGATAAATTGTAACTTTAAAGCAATGAGTCAATTCAAAATGCAATGTCAATATTTGCCCAGAAAATTGATGATTTAAATGCAAGTAATAGCTGATGTTATTCTTGTTAGACATACTTTTAATATTATCTCAAATATTTTTTATAAAAATAGTATACTAAAAGCACTTAATCTAGCCTGATATAAGTAGGAGAACATGAGGAGCTATTTAACATTTACAAACTTCAGTTCTCTATATCAGTAAAATGAGGCTTAAAAAGTTTTTTTACAGAATATGTGAAGTTTTTTTAGTGTATATAAGCATGTTGCCTATTGATAGACCTGTAGTAGATGTTCAATAGTGTAGAAATAAATAAAGATTAACCAAATGAGAAAATCAAAAGCTATTTATTCAGTGATTGCTATAGCAAGGCAGTCAGCTGTGGTCACTTGCATTCTGGCAGAGACTGAAAGGCAAGCAGAGGAGTAGAAAAGCTTTAAAGGGAAAAAAGGAAAGGCTTCAGGTATGCCCTGATTGGAAGCTGCTGGCCTGGGGAAGCTGTAGAAGGGCTAACTAGAAGTGGGTGGCTAGGGGGGCATATTTGGCTTTCTCTGGTTGGTCCTAAGTTGGAAGCAAGGACAAAAATTAGGGAAGCTGTCAGTTATTAATCAGGTTCTGACCATTTGGGGCTGATTGGAACAGATGGTATTGTTTAGCTTCCTGGATTGTTACTAGATATAGCAATCTAACTTTCTGCAAATCTGACTTACAGGATGCTGGCTTTCTGTGCTGTTTATTGTACATGAGGGGATCCACTTCTTGGGAAGGTTGCCCCAGGTCGTGGGCCAGAGTTCTATTTTTCTAAATAGTCTGGCCATTGTTCTTTTGTATAGTTTGTCTATCAGTAGGTAACGTCTTAGATCCCTTTGCTGCCTTCTTCTCTCTACATATATTTATTTAAGTACATAGTGCCTAATATTTCCAATTAAATGTTCCATGTAATTTTTAAATTTCTGCATAGGTTTTGGTTGTTGTTGTTATTATTGTTAATAGAATAAGTTTGGTCTATTTCTTTTGAGTTACCTAGATTTATATTTGTTTGATATAATGAATTGTATATTGAATACAACAGCAATGAATAAAAATAGCTAATAAATTGATATGGCTGAAAAATATTTTAGCTTTAATAATATTAGAAAATTTACTTTAGTGTAAAAGCTTCAATGTATTTTTATAGGGGAAGAAATGGTTTCAATTGTTCCAGGATCATTCAGTCACTTGTGATGAAGAGTTTTAAAGATTAAGTGTGCCACCGTTTTCAAAACATATCAGCTAACTCAATTAGTTAGAAGGCAGAGGAATTGTAGCTCCCCCACATTGGCAAAGTAGGTGACCTGCACTGGATCTATCATTACAATGTAACCTTTTCTCCACTTTTTTCCTGTCTGCTAAGAAATAACTATATTAATAAATTTGCCTTTTTTGCCCTCTTTTTCCCATGATGGATATATAAGTAAGTTGAAAAATGGACACAATGTAGGCAGAAGTGAAGGATGAAGAAAAATAAAGGAATTTGGTATCTCAAAAATTTGATCAGTTTCCAAATAATTGAATGTAAGCTAAATATTTTGACTGCTAAGATGTGATTCTATATAGTTTACTTTACACCACTATCTCTTTGCCTTCAGATCACATTTCATAACTTTAATAAAGATATCTTAATAAGGTTACCACATAAAATGTAATTACCTTTAAGAATTTAATGAGTTTTACCTCCTCCCTAAAGAAAAAGAAAAAAATACAAGCAAACCTTTGCTCTTCCCATAGGATTTATGATATTATGCTATGTGTGCTCCCTAATGATGCTTAAACTTGTAGAAATTTAAGCAAAATGATAACGCAGAAGCAGTGATGTTATTTTCAATAACGACATTTGAAAATACAAGAATTTCTACTGGGTTTGTACTTTCATTTTAATAAATCAAAATCATAACTAACTATTTTATGAAATAAATAAAAATAGTAATAGTAATATCAGCTAAAACTTATTGAGTGCTTACTATACCACAGGTACTATGTTAAGTGCTTTAAATTAACTATCTCAATTTTATTCCACAAAGCCATATGAGGTAGGTACTAATGTTAGTCTCACTTTAAGAGTTAAGAAAATTGAGCTATAGAAAGTGTAGGTAACTTACAAATGATGAGAGGTGGAGCTGGAAATTGAGTCCAGATTTTGATAGTTCCACATGGAGACCATATCCTAAGATAACAGAGAGGGTTGGGGAGGGAAGTTCCTCATTCCAAGTTGCTATGAAACTTCTTGTTTCTACTGATGGAGCTAACACATTTAATTCACATAAGGGTAATATGGATGAAAGAAAATAAATTGAAAGCCAGGAATTTCATATTCTGGAACCAACTCAGTAAGACGTTAGCCTTGGTTATATCACTTAATCAGACTCAATTCCTTCACTTCAGTTATGAGAAGATTGAACTAGTTCACCTATAAACTCCTTCTAACTGTAAAATTATCTTACCACGGAATGACTTTTCAAAGCAATTATTATATTTTATGCACTTGTACTGTATTTTCTTCCAAGGAATATTTAATTGGAAAATGACCAATGGCATTTTGGGTTATCTCTACACAGCACTTTTTTCCTTATGTGATTGAATATTGAAGAAAAAACTGACATTCAAGTTAGGGAAGCATCTCATAGCTAAATGATGTAGTGGGAGAATTTCATGATGATATGACAAGGTTACTCTGGTTGCAATTTACCAGGGATCAATATCAATACTAACAATGGCTGCTACTTGATGGTAAATTATTGTAGTCTCAGGATATTGGTTTTACATTTCATCCGAAATACGTCAAGATTTCCTGCATGGTATCCTTGACATGGTGCTTTAGTTTTTTGTGTGTGTTTTGTTTTGTTTTAATCTATTAAGCCAAAAGAAGGATGTCAATATATATGGGTGTTTTAATAAAAAAGTTGTCTTTTTTATTAAGACACCCATATCACTAGGTATTTTGTCTGTCTCAAAGTGTTCCCCATATAAGTAGTAATCTTTTAAATTATTCAATTTATTAGAATGAAAGTAAATGAATTAACATATTGAATGTTTATTATGAGGTAGTTATTGTGTTGGGCAATAAGGACAGAGAATTGAAAGACAGAAGTTCTACCTTTGAAGAGTTTATATTCTAGTTGAGAAGATAATGTTTTGAGAGGGATATACCAGGTATTATAGGAAAAAGAAAAAGGAAACCAAATCAGCTAAGAGCCAATGGAAAATCATTTTAGTTGTATGTTTGTGGAGGATGAGGATCTAGCTTGGAACAGAAATAGAGTTTTGGAGAAGCAAATCTGAAATGGGTGAGAAGAAAGGCAAAAAAAAAAAAAAAAGAAAAAGAAAAAAAACCATGAACAAATGTAAGGTGATGTGTTTAATGTTACTTTTAAAATCCTGGCTTTTGTAATATTTTTATTGCACATGCTTGAGAAATTTTATGTTATCACAGGAGGTAGGATGGGTGTTCTCCCAATTTTCCTGTTTTGTTTTGTTTTGTTTTCAGTGTTATGAAGTCTTGAGACATAGTTTTGGAATCTCTTGCTCTTCATTAAATCATCTAACTCAAACTCAAATTCTTTTTTGGTCTCCCTGAAAAACAGCTTTCAAATTCCTATCTTCTGTTTCCCCTGCCATGACTCTAATTCAGGCCCTCACCTCTTCACAAAAGTTACTAAAATATTTCCCTAACTTACACACAAAATTTTATCTTATGCTTTTTTTCTTAATTTTTTTGCAAATGGGCTCGATTTCTAAATATGCTGTTTACATTGCACCAAATGAAAGACAGTATTAATGAGTATTTCTAGTGCCTGATCATTTATTGGCACCAATTTCTTGTATTTTATTTTTGCCCTCATCTATTTAGAATACAACTTTCTATTATTTTTATTAGTGGGATAAACTTGAATAATACATGTTTTATTAGATCTCTCTTTATATGATATATAATCCTGTTCTCACTAACAGTTGAAGGATTTTTGAACATTTATCCTAGGAAATGCCTTGGTCATTCCAGCTGACCAGTCACTACAATTCATTTCCCAATGCTCTCTAGCTGACACACATAAAATTGCCCAGGGCTGAAAACATTATCCCAAATTTGATCTCTTTCAACATATAGATCATGTTGATGCTTTCTGTTTTAGTTTGGAAGTGTGAAAGAGTAGTTGATTTATTTGAGCAAAGAGCTATCTCTCCTTTTGTATTATAGATTTGTCTCTTTTTTAGAAAATAATGTCAAATTGCATTTGATTAGTTTTTCAAGTTCTTGGAAATTACAAGGATATCAAAAATGATTCTGATCTCTCTGATTCTCCACTAATGTGAAAGTGTCCCTTACCCTCTCAAATAGTTAATTTACATACAGCAAAATATCAAATGACCTTTTTGTGCAATGCCTCCTCTACCAGGTGACTTTCTTAAAGTCTGGATACAGTATATTATTTTAGTTATACAATTCTTTGTAAGATTTGCTTTTCTTTAACAAAGTACTTTGTTATTTTCTTTTTTCACATTGTTATTATTATTTTTTTAAAAATTTCTTCCTGACTCCCTAAGGATTTCCATATAGTTTAGGTCATAACATCTTATTAAACCTAATAATAAGCTTTCTATAGTGTTAGCTCTGGATTGTTCATTTAGCCCTCTCATTAGTAATTGCAAACAAGATTAAACTATTCCTCAATTTCTTAAGTAATAAAGAGATAATTTTTGACTTAATTATAACTCCAAGTATGATACAAACCATCTAGTAGATTTGGACTTTGGACTTTCTTGTTATACTACAATATGAATTCCTCTACAGTTGTTTATTCTTTAGGGAATGTACTTTTTCTGTTGGTAATTGCTTATGTTCCCTTCAACATTTTTCCTTATAATAAGTATTACTTCTATTCCTTCTCTCTCCAATCTTTAAACAAAACCTAGTCTTCCATATGGGTAAAACTAAATACTAATGCCTATAAATTCATGTCTGCACATGAAATAGATGTGGAATATTTCTTACAGCATAGTAAATCAGAGTGATTTTATCTCCCAAGACTGAAACAACAACCAGATACTTAGAATTCCCCAGCCTTGAAGTTGGGGAAGGAGGAGAGGTTGGCAGTTAATATAAAATTTTTTTTAAAAATTAAAATACCTATACATTATTTTCTGTATATGACATTCCACACTCCCAATTAAACACAGATACCAGGCTCTCCTTACCATATCAACAAAATAATCTTCTGCCCTCTCATTTGCCCCTTGCTTTTCCTTCCTCTCTTCTAGAATGTATATCCTTCTTTGACATTTGTTTCAACTAGACTCTCCCTGAATTGAAATATAACCAGTGTGGTTTGTCCTCAGCCCTAGTACCTAGATCAACTCTATAGTAATTTGTACCACTGAAATGAGCTCTTGAAGTATGAGATGGATGTATAAGTAACTGTGTATTTGTGGAGAGTCAGAGCTGGAAGGGACCTTAAAGAATCTCTAGTCCAACCCTTACATTTTAGAGATGCGTAAACTGATACTGGAAAAGATAAAAATCCATAGCCCAGTGTGTCCTTTAACTTCAATCTCTCAAGTCTAAGCCTCGCCTTTTATCCTCTATCGGTTCTGTCAGTTTTTTGTTTTTGTTTTCGTTTTTCCTGGTCAAAACCATAGAAATCTTGATTTTGACTTCAGTCTAATGAGATTTAGTATCAATCAGTTTAAAAGGCTCCTGCTGGAAGTGCAATGAGAAGCCAGAGCCCCTGCTGCTATTTTGCCTCCTCTGTTGATGCTTCTGTGAGACTCCCTGTAATCAAGAGCTAATGGTTTAGGAGATCAAATGGAATTAATAGAGCCAAAATCGAAGCAAAAGCAGGGAGATCAATGCCTGTGTTGGGACTCAGTATTACACACATGAAGATAAAATGATGCTTACAAGTTTAGCACATGTTTCAAAATTTTCAAACACAAATCTAAATATAGCTACCAGATATTGATCACAGATTTATGTGTTAGGCTCTGCTCTGAGCTTCTTACATTTATTACCATTAACCTTCACAACAAGGAGAAGTGGAAAGCATTACTAGTCCCATTTTATAAAGGCAGAAAATGAAACAGAGAGGCAAAATCTTTTTGCTGAGGCTTCCAGCTCATATGGTAAAAACTGAGGTTTAAATCCAGTTTTACCTAGCCTATAGTCTATGCTTTTAACTCCCACATTTCATTTGGTTAAAAAAAAAAGAAAGAAAAAGAAAAAGAAAGAGAAAGAAAGAAAAATAGAAAAAGAAAAAAAGGAAAAATCAATGTATCATCTCCAATGAATAATTGAATAATAATTAAACAAAATATGTCTAATAACGATTAAGACTGTATATTCAAATAAAGTTCATTAAAAGATAGTTGGTAAAAATTTCTAGTTTCTTTAATTTTTTTTTTTTAACATTTGGGACAACTTTAAAAAATACTCTTACCCATCCATGTCCTAATAATTTACTACAAGCAATATAATTATAAAATCAGAGAATCACTTTTTTGGTAACAGTTTCAAAAATAAGTGGTACTTGAATAGTGCTTTAAAGTTTACAAAGCACTGCAGCGTGTGTGTGTGTGTGTGTGTGTGTGTGTGTGTGTGTGTGTGTGTGTGTGTGTGTCTTTTCCACACCGGAATCTTAATTATACAGTAGGAAAATTCCAGGACTGTTAAATGACTTGGTAACTTGGTTAGGACCTTGGTAACTCAAGAACCAAACCAATATCAGATTTCCTGACTCTAAAGATAATGAGCTATCTGTTAAACAATGATGTACCTGAAAAGAACTTCTTGTCCTTTTCAGTTTGTAGCTTCTTATTAGTACCGGACTTGGACACTGCCAAACATTTCTACAACACTGAGACAATGTGTATTGTAGACACATGGCTTGTTTAAGGAGATTCTGGTGTTAAAGAATATTTCAGAAATGTTCTTTATGAAGTTATTTTACACTTGAGCAAGTGTCAGCCATCACAAGGAGCCTTTTTGAACAATCAGACTAGGCTTCTTTCCTTCTTTGTTAAAAAGCACTAAAGAAGAAAATTAGAGCTAGAAAAGGAAACAAAGAGGTGGAAGGGACAACTAAAGAGGCTACTTAGGTTTAGAATGTTAATGAATGTTTTATCTAAATCATTTAGATGGTTAATTTTTAGTATTATTGCCAGAAGATTCGCAGCTCTGCTGAAAATTATTGGAAAAAATCTCATCAAGAATCCTATTCTTTACTGTGGCAGACCTAGAGAGCTCAATTGTGAGTTTCTTTATCCTTTACACAATAGAATTGGGACATTATCATCAACTTTCTATTCTTATTTTTTGGAGATTATTTAATTTATGTATATATTTATTTATTTATTATATTTTTACAAATCCATCTTTGTCTGCCAAAGCTCCCTATTCAGGCCAGCCCGATATAATGATTGCTTCTGCAAAGACTTGAGAGAGAGAGATGTTCTATTTCATTCTCAATAAGGATTGATGGCATTTTGAGAGGTTCAGAATATCCTTTGATTACTCCATGCAACGGAATGGAGAAGATGGTTGTGGAAAGTGGGGGGGTGTGCTGGCTCATCAGCTTTCCTTTGTGCACTTTCTGCAGTTGAACATACCCTAATCACAAGCATCTTGTGTTTCAGTCCCTTTGCTCGTTCACCTGCCCAAATGAAAAGTTCCCTTTTCAGTTCAGAATTCTGACATACCAGAGTTTTCTAAAAAGAGGCTAATTTGTGCTCTGTAGCTTTCATTCAGTCACTGTAAATGAATGGCTGTGGACCAGCCTCTCATTACACTTGAGCAAAAGCTGAATTGAAAGATGGGTAGACCACCATGGGAAAAAGTTCAAATACTACTACTGTATCTCTTACTGCAAAACGTTCTACATTGTGATGAAAGAAGTACTATAAATCAGAGAGGGAAAGAAATTGGAAGCTAAATCCATGACCAATTTAGTATGCTTTTTCAACAATAATCATAGGCATTGTTTAGTAACATTTATATATTTGTTTTCCCTCCCTGGAGGAAAAAAAAACTGTTTAAAATGTTAAACATATTGGAGACATTGAGATGCACATAATTCAGGTTCATTGGAGCCTGGTACAGTCTCTTTTTAGGTAGAGCCAGGTACTATAGTTCTGTGTTAGCGAGACCAGGCTATTAGATATTCCCGGGTTGAAATGACTAAATTCATTCTTTTTCTCCTAGTAATTACATATATTTATGAGTATAAAATTCCTCAAAAATTAAATAATAATAAGTGATTCCTGTTACCCTTTATCTTGTGCCAGGTATCAAATTAAGTATCTGATATGTATTAGCTTACTTAATCTCATGAAAACCCTTTGAGCTTAGTTTTTACTATTTTTTACTATTTTTAATGCCATTTTACTATTTATTATTTATATTCAAACTGGTTCCCCATTTTCTTTTAATTCACTGGGGAGAAAGTTCTTACTGAAACAATTTAGTCAACTGGCAACATAGTATACTATAAAATCTGAGGTTTGACCTCCTGTATTTCAGTTCAGGCTCCAGAACTTACTGGCCATGTGGACTTGACCACAACAAACGTCTCAGTTTACTCTTCTGTAAAATGAGGTTAAAAATAATATATGTATGATGATTTAGCGCAATAACTTAGGTAAAGCACTTCAGACTTACACCTCAGTAACTGTTAGCTCTCCCTCACTTCCTAGGCTCAGATTTCCTCATGGGGTGCTGCTCTCCAATACTTCATTGACACTCCCCCTTTGATTTTCACAACTCAGTTGCTTTATTCATTTCTTTGACAGCAAAAATAATTCACATAGAGACTTCGTAAGTTTGGTAATGGACTAGAAAACAGAGCTAGTGGACTAGATGGAAGGACCACATCACAGAGAACATAGTCTTCTACTGTATAACCATTTCTCCACTTTCTGCCTTTCTCAGCTCTGTTTCCTCCCAGATTAGATTGATCTGGGATTACAGAATTTCCTTTCTCTATTATGTAGTATAATTTTCCTTTTTCATCTGAAGCCTCAGCACTCAGATCTCAGTTGATTCACCAACCACATAAACACTCATTCTATATATAGAGAAGATATATTATATATAAATTATATATATATATATATTAAGTGATTTATATATTTAATTTTTAGACAAATTCAGTCAGTTGTCTCTCTAGAAATTTTTGATCCATTTGCAATAACAAATAATACTTTTTTAATTTTACTATAATTTAGAGATTAAATCAAGGGACACTGAGGGACTCCCAACCTATAGATATTTAGAGTCTATTCTCTCTATTATATTAAAAGCAAGTCTGCTGAGAGAGAAAGAGAGCAGGGATCTGTTAGGAAGCTTAAAAAGAGTGGCTAAGGCTTGGGAAAATGCTGTGGTAAGGCATATGAACAAAGACTAATTGGAATCAGTAAATCTAAGGACACACCAGGGATGTAGAAAACATGGCATTTTTGAGGCACCATTCTGATGAATGCATGATTGTTCAGTGGCACCAAAGAAGCTATTAGCAAAGGAGAGAAAAAAAAGATATATCAAGTGCTGGGAACTTTTTAAAAAATTATTTATTTTTGATTATACCTATTTATGGGGTACAGAGTTGACTATCAGTATTCATGGACAGTATATGATGACCAGTTGCAAAAATAATTCAGAAGCTGTAGGAACTAAACATTATGTGGAGGATCAGTGATGTAATTAATCTAGTGTGGAGGTAAATTCTTTCTTTTTATCTGTCTACCTATCTATCCACCTAATAATATGTAATTAGGTAAATACCAACGTTGTGCACCTACCAGGAACTAAATGTTATGCTAGGTTCTTTACATAAATTCTCATAAAATATTATAGTAACAAAAACAAAGGGGCATTCTTTCCTTATTTTAGGTAGAAAATGGAGACTCAAAGAGGTTGAATGGCTTGTGACATACCTAGTAAAAGTGACACAGAATTCAAACTCATATCTAGCTTACTTTGAAGCCCATGCTGGAAAAATAAAGTGTCTAGAATTAAGGAGCACAAAAATGGCACAAGGACTGATTGTATTAGAGAAAAGGAATAAATGAAGTGAAAGAATAAAAGGCTATGGTCAGAGAAAGGGATTTTTTTTTTTTACGTTTATAATGGGAGTTTTTCCTGGTGATGGTAAGGTGGAGCCATATTGAAGTTAAAGTGCAGGAGAGGTAAGATCATAGGCTTAGAGAAGGCTCAGAAACCATAATGCTTAGGGATTCAGTGGTACCATGTGAAAGGAGTTGGGACTGAGCAATGTGAATGATACCGATGAACATGAACAATCCGAGTGTCGGAAAGTGCCTCCAAAGACTGTAGATAATAATCACAAGAATAAGGATGTATATGATGATCATCTAGTATGAGTCTCAAAAACAGGAGGTGTTTGAATGAATTTTTAAGAGCTATGATTTGGAACCTTACAGCACATTAACCCCAGCTCTGATGCCTAAGTTAAATCATGGAATAAACATTCTGCACTAAAGAGTGTATCCCAAGAAAGCCTTCTGGATGTGCAGGATGGCTGCTCATGGATGCCAGAATTCTGAGAAAGAATAAACTATAGGTAACATTTTCAGAAACAGCGAGGGTACAATAGAGGCAAATAGAGGTTTTGTGGAGCCAGACACTTAAAATTGAGAGTAGGGATGGAGCCTCTTTCAGCAAAAGAACACGAAATAAAAATCTCACTTTTGCAAATTTTAAAGAATCACAAAACCATGTGAATCTATGACTTGTGTTTTTCACCAGGCCTTGGAAGGGACCTATCATTGAAGGGCCTGAAACTTATGCGTTATTGCTTCAAGGTAAATCCACCTCTGCGTAAAGAAGATTAGGAAACGTACAGGAGGAACAGCTTCCGAAAGTTAATGTACTCCTGGTTTCAAATAGCATGTTAGTGAAATCTTTTTTTAGGGTTTCTAGTACTTAGCTCTTTAAGATGGATGAAAGTGACCCTGAAATTTTAATATAATAACAAAAAGACCTTTATTTATTGTACATTCTTTCTCCCTTCTACAGGAGGATGGTCCGGTATATTTTAAAATTTTATTTGTGGGCTGATAAACATTTTATGAATGTTCATATGACCGTATGCTTAGGGTGAGCTTGCCTCTTGTTTTTGCTCTTCTTCTGACCAGAATTTCCAAGCAGGAGAATATGAAGGCATTTCAAAGCAAATAATTCACACCCTGGGCTTGTGTCAAGCTCTCTTGGAGATATCTTCTCCTGCATAATTGACGTTCAATATGCTTTTTTATGGCTCTAGACTGGATAAAAATCCTTGAATTGCTGCCTCTGTGCATAATATTACTTCTAATTGCTTTCACCTGAGCTTTTGGTCACCTTTCACTAAGAATTTAAGAGATCAGTCCTAGGAATGATCAAAAAGTCCTCTTCTCATTTATTTATATATATATATATATATATTGGCAATGATATCTAGATCTAAATTTGTACACTAAAATCTGAGACACTAGGTGTCATTTTAATACCTAGATATATAAATTTGGGAGAAATAAGACAGGCAGGATACTAATGTAACTAGTTTAAGGAGCTTGTTATCCTAAAAGATGATATTCATGAAATTTGATACAGTTTCTAAAAGTCTTAGATATATTTATAAATGATAAAAACAGTGAAGGTTCCTAAGAAAGCCTGGGGTGTGTAATATTTAAAACTTATGGCAAAAAACACAACCATACTCTCCTTTGTGATTATATTCATGAGTATTAATATTTACTTTTATCAGAACATAGCTGCACCTAGCTTTATATATTTTTTTAAATGATAAATAATAATTGTGCTAATAATATAGTAAAGGACAAAGTGGTCTGGGAAATATACGAGAGGCTTTTCTCATCTGTATAGTAATTTTTTGTTCATTTGTTTGCTAGTCTTTGGTAGATATCCTGGAATATAGAATATGTAAAAATGTCTAATCTATTTTAATTTTTCCCAACTCCAGATAATTTATCAAATTACTTTAAGATTGCAAATCTAAGTATTTTTATGTAACTTGGCTACTTGCTTTCCAAGATGTGTCTTTCTAAAAAGTGTTTATGATATTTTTTAAATCTATGAAATGCTTCAGATCTCAATTTATTAAAGAGGTGACACATAGGAATTCTGTCTCTACCAAACACAGTATGAGAGTTCAAACATTTCGTACATGACTGGGGAACTCTCCGTGTGTCAGTTTTCCCTGAGAAGATCAGTAATCACTAAGGAGAAAAAATTCAATCTAAGCACATGTTCAGCACTGAGGATGTCTTGGCCTGTTGACAATGTCTCAGCATGAATTCTAAGACATACCTTATTAGGAGTCTGTCTGGATGCTTTCAAGTGTTCAGTAGAAGTGATTCGGGGAAATAAAGGCCAACACATATTCTGCAGAAATGTGAATTTCTATTGTTTGTGTTCTATTGACTCTGCTGCCCTCATCATCTAAAAAAAACAAAAGTAATAAAGATTTTATTTACGTTTATCACAATCTCTACTGTCAGTAACTGGGTTAATTTATCTTAGTTGATTAAGGATTTTATTTTATTTGTTTGTTTTTGGCATCTAGCTGGTGCAGGGATCCGAACCCTTATTTTACTGTTATCAGCACCACACTAACTGAGTGAGCTAACCAGCCAGCTCCGGGTTATGAATTTTATTATTGGATATTCAATATACACCTTTTTGTGGCTAAGTGGTGAAAGAGTTCTAAAGGGTCTTGCTTTGATTTACTGCTGCACTAAGAAATGCATAGCATTTTTAATTTTCAACAAAATGTTCTAAAATGACTTTGATGTATTTATCCATATGCATTCAAGTGAACCTTGTAAATTGTTTCTTACTATTTTATTTACCTCAATAACACCAATAATTTTTGACAGTTGTTTCATACGAAATTAGTGGTACAAAATTTGCAAAATAACCTTTACCGTCACACAAGTAAATCATGTAGGTGCATAAATACTTTTATTTTTGTGGATAAGAACTCTATGCTTATTTGATTTGCAACATTTAGTATGGTTTTTTTGTGAGTGACCCTTGAAAAATTCAGCATTCAGCTTGTATTTTCTTTAATTTACTAGAGGAAAAAAACATATTGCCCATGTAAGAGTACTTCAAAAAGTTCGTGGGAAAGTAGAATTGAAAGATAATGTGAATCTTTTCATGAACTTTTTTGAAGCATATTTGATTTAATTGGTATTGAAATGGCCCTGGAATCTGTGTGCAAAACCCAAGCACTTAGGAACACCATGCTAGCATTAACTAACCAAATCTGTTCAGTTCCAGAAAACAGCCCTCCAACTCAGTTACACAGAAACAAGGAGTTTGGAAAGATTCATATTATCTTTCAATTCTGTTTTTCCACGAACTTCTTGAAGTACCCTCATACTACATTATTTTATTCAAAGATATAATGCATAAGCATGAGCATATAAAGCTCATGAAGTGGGCAGATCAGGCATTATTATTGCCATTTTGCAGATGAGGGTGCTAAGTTATGAGGAAAACATCTATTGCTGGAGAGTTGCTGGATGATGGTGCTTTCTCTAATGAAGTGCTCTTCTGCAGCTACCTCCCTTCCTAGAGACACTCTATAATCATGATTTAGACTTTCATTGACTTATAACTTTGGTTTTCTATATTATTCATCCATGATTATCCATCCATGTTTGTGTTTTGAAAAATGTAAGATAGTTCTTCGCAATGTGTCTATGTTATGGACCCCAGTATGGAAACATAGGTAGGTGGTATGCACCTCTTGCAGAGAAAGGATAGACTTTGCATCTGTCTACAGTCTCTTTTCCTCAAGGTCTCTCTTTTCTATTGTTCTTAGTTAATTTATATTCTTCGGTGATAAAGCTGAAACCTGAGTTTCCTAGGCCTCCATAGCATTAGGAAATATATAGTTGTCTCAAGGGAATGTTGGTAGACTAGCAACAAAATCCTGAAGTTTTATAGCTAGATGTAAAATGTGCCTTGCATTTGGACATTTGGAACCACTCACTACTTGTAAGAATACTTTTTTGTTTTTGCTATTAGAATTAAGATTTCAAGAAATGCCTTCATAAATAGTAACTGACATTGACAGAAATAGTAAATGTACTAGGTGAGATATAATATTCAGATAATTGTACTTGGGTTCAATTTCAATTTAGGACCCACCCTGTATAATTTGAGGAGTGCTAAAATCCTATATTCTTTAAAACATATCTGACTTACTGGATGGAATTTCTGAAATTCTCATCAATAGAGCTACCGTTTGGATTTAAGAAATCTTTCTATCTATCCACCCTTTCATTCAATACATCTTTACTGAACATTCATTATGTTCATGCCCCTGGCACTGTGCTAGGTATCATAGATACCTAAACAGATGCATAGTCTAGGAAAAAAGATATACTAATCAAATACAATTAGAATATTGTTGATAAATTATTCACATAGGGCACATAATGGGTTTTTGATAAATATTTGTTAAATCAATAATTAAATGTAATTAGGGTAATGATAATTTTCCATAGCATCAACATGTAATCAAGGCAGAGAAGCTGGAAAGAGCATTGAGGAAATAATTAGAACTTGAGCAGAGGCCTGAAGGTAAGAGAGGGAATGGCCCAGAACAGGAACTGCTGGCAACGTATGTGACTGGAGGCTTATGAGGACAGAGCAGAGAGGTGAGGCTGAAAACATTGGCAAAAATCATAGTTACCAAAAGCTTTCAGTGCCACAAGAAATTGGGACTTTATTTAGCCTGAGGGCAATAGGAGGTCTTGCAGTTTTCTAAGCAGGGAAATGAAGTATGAATATTAGATAAGAGTGAAGGGAAAGACTAAGATAAAAGAGACCAGTTAGAAGATTATTCAGTACTCTAGCCAAGAAGTGATACTATAATTAAAATGGCCATATGTGCTCTCTAGGTAAACCTAGAGAGTCCTGGTTTACCCCTGTTTTCCTGGAATAGTTATTAGTAGCACTTTCTTTTACCTTCAAAGTATCCCGATTGGAACAATAAATTACTTGGCACCCTAATCACAACTAAAATAGTGGCAACGAGGATGGAGATAATGGTTGAATTCTGGGGGTAGTAAGACTTTGAAAGAGTAGACCTTGGACCCTTAGAGATGAGATGTGAGATAGGAGAGATATCAAAGACAACACTAAGTATTTGACTTGCACAACTGGATAAATTATACCGTTCACTGAACCAGAAAGGCAAGTGAGTCAGATTTGAAGTAGGGAGGGGAGCTGGTCATTTTAGTTTTGGAAATGTGACATTTGAAATGCCTTGAGACCATTCAGTAGAGATATAAAGCCAACAGTTAATTAAATGGGCATGGATTGGTATTCAGTATTCCATTGTTACCCGAGGTAGGTCCATCATGATCCACTAACACAAATTTGAGAAAATTTTCCAAATTGATTTATCAGACTAAAAAGATGCCCTTTGGACTAGCTAAAGCCAAGTTCCTGAGAAGAGGATAACAGATAAGGGAAGATGTTCTGTAGTAGAAGTTACTGACCCAGAGAGGTAACCTGGAATTGGGAGGACAATATACTGATTGCTATGGGTTGAATGATTGTCCCCACAAGGAAATTAAGTTTTGAAACTTAACTTCCAATATAGTATTCAGAGGCCTTTAAGAGGTGATTGTATCGTAAAAACTATGCTCTCATGAATGGATTAATTCGTTCATGGAGTAATGGGTTAATGGTTTAATGGATTATCATGGGTGTGGACTGATGGCTTTTATAAGGACAGTACAAGAGGGCTTTCATCTAGTCCTTGCTATGTGATACCCTGCGTTGCCGTGGGACTGTGTATAGAGCCTCCACTGAGGCCTTTACCAGATGTGCCCCTCTGGACCTTGGACTTCCCAGTCTCCCAAACTGTAATACGTAAATTTTGTTTTCTTATAACTTACCTAGTTTCAGGTTTTCTGTTATAAGCAACAGAAAACAAGCAGTCATACCTTCTGTAGAACCAGGGCAGAAATAAATGAGCCTAGGAGTCTGTTAGAAAAGAGTAAAGAACCATGGGCCTGAAATTGAGAAATCAGCCTTAGTGAAATGTTGAGATCAGACTTCACCTGCTTTAGAGTTTCACCTGGGCTGCCCTTGACTCAGGCAAACATAATCTAAGGACCTTCAACAGATTTTGTATAAAGATATTTTCTAATTAGGCCTATGGATTTCTTTCTTTCTTTCTTTTTTTGTAGCTGGCCAGTAGGAGGATCCGAACCCTTGACCTTGAGGTAATAACACCACACTCTAAGCAACTGAGCTAACCCGCCAACTTCTTACTGATTTTCTTCTTGTTGGTAAATAGTTGTATGGCTGTATTTTCTTGAGGAAAGTCATTTGCCATCTCTATTTCCTTGGCTGTAAATAGAGTGTGGCCCAATCATCTCTGATACCCACGTCATATTTAAATTAGATTCTAGTTTCAGATCTATCTTATTTTGTGCTTGCTTATTATTTTTTTTTTTCTTCAGTAAACTGTTAACCGTTTTAGAACCTGGAAGAAAATTATGGCCATGATCCTGGCTAATCTAGGTTAACTTTAGCAGCAAACAGTGTAAATGGGAAACTAAGAAGTATTATATTTTTGTTATAAAAATTCCAATGGGGATGTAGGAATGCTTTGTATAATTTTTCTTCTTCATTTTTACATGCAGCAAAATCAGATTTGGTGGCTTTTCGAAACTGGTAATAGCTGCTTAGGCTCTGGTCAACGTGTAGCTCTTGGGGAGAGCTTTCTTCCTCCTGGGGTGCTGCCACAATCTGATATTCATTTTGGCTCAGGTCAGTTGTAAATACCAGGCTGGTTCTGTGAATAACTGGTGTTTGCTCTGGGCTGATGGGACACCCATGTGCTGTTTATTCTGTCAGTAGCTCTACCCAAGTACACACAGCACGTTATTCAGATTGGCTCACATGAACCCGCTGTCCTAATTCCAGGTGGACTTTTAGTAATCTTTTTACTTTCAGCAACAGCTATGCCACCTGGTAGCTTAAAGAACAGTAGTTGGATGAATGAGCTACTGTTACAAATTCACTTTTATCTGGTAAACACTTTGCATGAACTAGTGTTAACTGAAGATATTTCCAATCTGGTCCACATTGAAATGATATGAACACTAAAAAGGCTTTAACTGTATTATGTTAAAGTGTTTGTTGCCAACACCTGTCATTTAAAACAACGAATAAAATCTATATGCCAAAATTAGGTTTATAAAATTTGCAATTCTGTTTCCCATACTGTTTGTGCTCCATCCCCCAACACACAAAGTATGCCTTTCATATTTTTTACATTCTCATGAGTAGATTGCTTTAAATATTGTCATTGTTATTTTGAATGTATAATACAACTTCCTGAGCTTGGATTAGTGCTCAAGAGAAGGTTGAATATTTCACTGCTGCCTTATTATTTGCAAGTAAATAAAATACTTCAGTGGTTATTTCGAGATACTAAATAACCACTAACAAATATTTCTTAATGGAACTCTTGTACATGGTGTTTCAGTGAACAGAATTTGTTTGCTGATAAGCAAATCCACATGTGAAAAATAGTTTTAAAAACGAAGCAAAAGTAAAACCGCAAATGAGCTAAAAACCTGTAAAAAACAATGTGTTAGACTGAATGAGTTAGATAAGCCTCTGTTATCTTGTTTTAAGCTATTATTTTTTTTAGCCTGTGTATGAATACATATACACAAGCATGCACATGCATGTGTGTACATACAGAGCTCCTAAAATGGTGATTTAAGTAAGTCTTTACTAATAGTACAAAAGGCAGGCCTTTCCAGGCCAAGGCATTGCATTTGAAATTCTAAAATAATGACATTTAAATTCAGAGTGTTTGTAACCTTTTTTTCTCATTCTTAGTTCAGAACCGCCCTATACATTAGTTTTTTAAAATATTTCTGTAAACCCTAGAAATTATGTAATTATGTAGATAGATACAGAGATAAACACCATGAAGGCAAAAATATATCAACTGACAATAAGTATGTGTGTATGTATTGATTTTTCGTAACTGGTCTATATGGCTAGAATGTTTAAATAACATATTTTCTCTCTGTAGAAAAAAGAGGGGATACGTGAAGAAAGTATCACATTAATAAACACTACTTTTAATTAATTTGTTGATGAACAGATTTTATCTACAGTATTCAATATTATAAGGTATTTCTTTTGTCTAATAAATTTATAGCCTACTGAATAAAAAAAGTTAATATCTGTCTTAAAACTAAAGCTCCATGAAATTCACTTTAAAAGTATATCATTATGTATTCTAGCTTAGAACAAGTTTTGTTTTGGCTAAGGCATGCGTTTTCAGCTATATTAAGGAAAAGAAATATTTTTTTTTTCCTGAAAAACGTTAAAAATGCACCTTTAAAACAGACTTTTCATTATTTATCAAATGCCTGTTTGAGGTTGTAAGGTATAATGGAATGTACATTATATGGGAACTCAGGGAATTCTGTTTCTAGTACTGCACTATCTAGTTGCATGGCCTTGAGAATTTAACTAAGCCTCTCAGAGTGTCAGTATCTATAAAGCAAGAAGTTTAAATTATAAAATTCCATTTCAAAATTGTATTTCCAATAATCACCCTGCAAGTATGGTCTGCATCCCAAGAACATACAATCAAATATTGCATATAGGCTAAGTGATACTTTATAAAGACTACATTTAGAAGAAAAGAAAGAAAAAGTGACTAATATACTTTGAGAAGATTTCTGAGACAAAACTTTTTTTGCTTTGCTTCAGTACTAATCATATTTTACAATATTCAACAACTTAGAACTGACTTAAAGGAGATCATTTACTTTATATATAAATAATTTGATAATTGGAAATGATCTTTCTGTCCTATAGTCCCCTTCCTCTTTTTAGAGTTAAATAAACTAAGGGCCCAAGAGATTAAGGAGTCTGTTAAAGGTCACAGGATTTAGTGAAAAACATTCAAATACACAATTCTAAAGGTAGAAGTGCTCCACGTGGTGATTTTTTCCAGGTCTGTAGGACTTTCATCTTCAAATTTGCCTGACCCAAGGCATGCTTGTGTACAAAAAACTCTTCAGCAATACTCTTCATGATGTTGGTATTAAAAAATACTCAAGCAGAGACAACTTTAGGGTTCTTTTAGAGAATTAGTTAGGCTACTCAAGAATTTGGACATAGTAAAAGCCTGATTACTTCATCTCTGCTCCTAAATAAAGATATTGCAACAGAACTTGATATTCTGTTTAGCATACTTTTAAAAAGTTTAAAAATGACATACCCTCTCTAATTGAAAAGAATTATCATGAGGTCTTTAGGAAACCTCCTAGAATTTCTCCTCTTTAGATTTCTAGCTACATGCATTAACTGGAATTATCACAACATGCTTATGAAAAGAAATAATATACACATGCACCAAAAAAAAAAAAAAAAAGGAAAAGGAAAATTGCCAGAACCAACCAAACAAAAAAAAAAAATTAGAACTTGCACCGAGGTAAAGAGAACAGTTCTGTGCAATTACTAATCTCAAGAAGGGTGACAAAATTCTTACTGCTTATCTTGAGCAAAGCTAAAGAATGTTGGCACTAATGTCAAATTATGTTTCTTTATGCCTTTTCTTTTTGACTGTGCTAATAACATTTTTCGATTCCATCATATAATACTGCTCAGAGCAGCAACTTAGAGCAGTAAGGTGTAAAGTGAGAAATTTTCAGCTTCATTTTATTGACTCATCTAGCCCTGAATGTTTTAAAGGGAAATATCCTCTTGTTCTTTTTGGAAAGGGTATAGGAATTGCTGCCTGGGGATACAATAGCTTGCTTACGCCTCTCAAGCAGGAAGAGGAATTTATTGACTAAACCCTGTACTAGGAACAATAAATCCATAAGCAAGAGTGCTGTCGCAGAAAAACATTTGCGCTCTCCAGTTATTTAAAACTATCTTCTCCTGCTAGCTTTGCTCTTGGCGAGGTAGGTGAATGTGTGTAAATACAGTAAGATTTTAGATTAACAATAAAGGACTTTTAGGGAAGAATGGCTATATATATATATATGAGAGTACTTCAGAAAGCTCATGGAAAAATAGAATTAAAAAATAATATGAATATTTCCCAGAACTTTTTGAGGTACCCTGTGTGTGTGTGTGTGTGTGTGTGTGTGTGTGTGTGCATGTGTGTGTGTATACATATATATATATATATAATTGAGTGGGGCAATATTGTAAAGCATTGTCAGTATTTTGCATTATAACTAAGGCTAGTGAGTTTCTAATGCCTTCTTGAGATTAGTTGCTTACTACAACTAGAAAAAGAAACCATGAGAGAAGTGAGAAACCAAAGTGAAGCCATTGAGAGACGTGTCGAGGCACAATGCAGGGGAAGAGACAGGGCAAAGATAAGAAAGTGCAGGAATGCCAAAGTCAAAATCTATGTGTGGAATAATGAAAAGGTGCCATAGTGATGGGTTTCAGAGTCAGAAAGCCATCAATGGCTGTGTGAACATGAGCAGATCCCTTCACTTCTGTGATCCTCAATTTTCTCATCTGTACAATGGGAATTGTAATTTCTAATAATCATATTTACTTTGCAAGGTTGTGAGAATAAACAAAACCTAACATAGATCATGGTATATGATAGGTACATGCTATATATTATTTTCCCTTCTTATTTCTCAATTTCCCTAAGAGTATCCTACGTTCCAACTATAAAATGGAACTGACATTATAATTAAGTAGACTTTGAGGACTGACTTAAGAAAGGCAGAGTTACTAATGTTTATAAAAAAACAACAATTTCATATACTTTGTGAATATACTCTGTAATTTCTGTATTGACTTTCATTTATATTTACCATTCACGACCGCCTTTACTAGAAATCCTTTTAGTCATTGAGTAGATGAGACATATAAGAAAGATTAAAGGTTCCAAGTTTAGTGAAAAGTGAATAAAGAATGAGAGCCTAAGTAAGTATTCCTTCAGCTGGATCATAGGATCATTAGTATTTGTGTATGTGTGTACATGTGTATATGTATGTGTTTGTGCATACAAAGTAAAAGAGTTTCTTTAAAAAAAGCAGAGTCCCACATAATCAAACCAAATAGATGAATGAGTAAACTAATAAATTAATACATTCATAAGTAGACAAAAACACCATATATTATGTATATATATAAGTGTATCTATATATAAGTATATACAAATATATATATATATTTAACTCAGCTGCTGAAGTCTCAACAGGCTTTCCCCAGACTTTATTACCATTTGCCACATGTATACATATTTTGATTGTTTTCTTCTGGTTGCCCTATGAAGGTTGAAGATTCTAAACCTAGATGTTTCAAAACACTGGTATGTTGAACTCAGTTGTGGAAAAGATAGTTACAGCTATGCATCAGGAATTGCAGATAATGCAAAAACATTTTCTCTGTGCTTCTATTAGAACTGTGAAGATGTGGAAATGCCCATCAGAGTGTTATGCGTGTATGACAGGGAGGATAGAAGGTTGAGAATCCTTAATAGTTACTATGTGGAAGTGTCTAGATAATAAATTAGTGCTGCTGGATTAGCAATGTCTTGTGGAAATACATTCTATCTTAGTTAAAAGGAATGGAAGTATTTCTTGACCCTAGAAACTGTAATCCTATAGTTACTATTGAGAGTAATAATTAAAAATTAAGAAAATAAAACTCTTTTGTTAAGCACATGTTTAATTTTGACAGAAGTTAAGCATCAGGCATGTATTTCTTTTTTTTTTCCTTAGAAGATAAATTTGTATAATAACTTTAAAAAATATCACAGGACACAGTCCATCTGCTTAACAATTTAAAATTTATCAGGAACAATATTAAACAATACAAATATAAGAAATTCTGTGCATGTATTGAAACAAATGTTCAAATATTTATCATTCAACTAAAAAGTAAATTTTAAGGCTTGGTGTATTTAAAAGTGCATTTAACACTGTATTTGTTGTATTTACTGACACTTGCCTTCTCTATACCCTCTGACATTTGAGTCCAAGTTAATCATACAATATCCCAGTGATAGGGCCTCAAAATTAAACTCGACTCTATCCATCGCCCTTGCAAATCCCCCCACCAGGAACAAACTCCATATCACCTGCCAGTTCATAACCCACCTCTTTCTCTGTCCTGCTGACAGTAAATCCCCTCACCAGCTAATTGAACAGATGCACCCAGTGCTGCTTCCTAAAGACCCACAAAGCTGGGCTTTGATGGACAGCAGAAAGTGGCACGAGAGAAAAACAAAAGCCTTTTAACTGAGAGTAGTGCTTTGTTCTGCTTAGAACTCTAAGGTCACTCCAGCTCATTCTGACTGCTGAGAGCATCTTCATTTTTACTCAACCAATTTACTTGCAGCTGTCCTTCTTTCCAATATTAAAAGTTCAGCTCTTCAACTGGGGGGAATCGAGGGAAAAAGGAACGAGAAGAGCTTGTTGCAAACTAAAAACAGCAAAAACAAGTAAAATCTGGCTTGGCTCTGAAGTACAAAAAGTTATTTTCAAAGCCTATAAATTATGACATAGTGATTAACATGTAATTTAAATATATTTAAACAACAATTATATCACATTTCCAGCCCAGCTAATTGGCCTCACAGATGTTCCCTTGGAGCTGCATTGCCCTTCCAGGGGGAAATGAATGAGGTGCTTTTTATCATGGAAAACAGATAAAAAAGCAAACCGAAAAAATGGAAACAGGAACATAAAAAGCAGCCAGTAACCCTAAAAACGATGAATGCTAAAGGGGTTTTGCTTAGCATTTTTTCAATTTTAATGCTGAAAACAGAGAAAAGCTTGAAGACGTTCCCATTACTGTGATGCTATTTGGCAGTATGTCCAGATAGTGAGTTGGCAGGCTGCTGACTGAGAGTCTTGTCAGAGCACGGACAGTGGATGCATTCTAATAGGGCATAGCCTTGCTTCATGTCTTGGAATAGATTAACTGCAAGAGATCCACTTACTTTAAATACAACACCTTTATACTTGAAGGCATTCTAGCCCAGATAATGAATATAGATATAAACTGCTTCCTGATGAGGAATGACTTGTGAGTTATTCCTTTGATCATTTATCTTTCAAGTTTTATTATAAACACAAAATGTGCAATCAATACTAGTTCCTCAGCTGTGATTCTAGTCGAACACCACCCAGTACAACAACTCTTGCAGGGTAAGAGCTCAAAGGAACACTGATAATTACTAATATTTTGGAATTCCTTGCCTTCTAATATATAATAATAGGATGGAAATAAATTCACTCCAGCCTAATTGCACACTTGCCTTTTCTTCTAATAATCTCTGGTAGTATTTGATAGGACAGTATAAATTCCAAAAGGCCAGTGGCCGTATCTCTCCCAATGTATCATGGTATCTCCAGCATCTACCCACAGTTCCTGTGCTTTCATTCTAGAGATTTAATAGATCTATATGTTTGGTACTTGTTAAATAAAAACCTACAGGCTTAATAATAGGGATTTAATGATGCGGATATGACCGGGTTTGTAATATGATAAAGTTCCACTAAGTAGATGTATTTCTTGTATCATCTCTCTATTTTACAAATCACTGGACTATACTGAAAATTTTTCTAAAATTTTAGGAACAAATATACTGAATTACATGTCTCTCTAAAGGATAGCAAAATATGCGTACATTTAAGATAATTTGAGAACAGGTAGAATTTAGGAATGTCTCTTTGATGAGTAGCTTTGGCATCTCGATTGCTTGACTTTAAAAAATAAATTTAGCAGATGCAAATACTTAAATTTTACATGTCCTCTACAGTTATATAATAGTGCAGAAATTACAACATTCATTAATATACATTATCTCACTTTATCTTCAGTAAGAATTGAGAGGTCAAGAACCAAAATGAGGGTGTGACATGGTTTCATGATTGACCAAATTCATACCACTTCTAATTGGGTCTGGAGCTCAGGAATTCTAATATGTCATGAAACCATCTGTCTATTGTACAATACCACCTATGCGTTGCATATTAAATATATCTCTAAATTTCATGTCATAACCTTAAATGTGTTCTTAGTTACGTTACTAGAGAAGGAACTAGATAAATATTCTCTATGATACTATAGCTGTCAGGGAGCTAAAGCTTAAACTCACTATAGGGGGTTAGAACTTGTCCCTCGATTAGTCCAACAAACTAAGTTAAGGGAAATTGTATTATCCACTTGTTATTGATTTACATTAAACAGTTAATCACCATGGAGCCAAATTCTTCTTAGATTGTTTTTTGGTTTTTTTTTTTGACCGGTAAGGAGATCGCAACCCCTGGCATGGTGTGGTCTGCACCATGCTCAGCCAGTGAGCACACCGGCCATCCCTATATAGGATCCGAACCCACGGCCTTGGTGCTCCCAGCGCCGCACTCTCTCGAGTGAGCCACGGGGCCGACCCTTAGATTGTTTTATGAATCTCTAAATTGTATGAACACTGACCTGGAATAATATTTAGCAATGTTTCATATACAAGATGTGTCTTGGAGGCTTATTTTAGTCATCTCTGTTCACTTAAAGCCAGAATGTAGAGAATGCAAGCTTCATAAAATCAGCTATTTCTGTCTGCATTATTCATTATGCCCAGTGCCTAGAAAAGTGTCAGACACATAGACAGTACATTCTCCAGGTATGTGTTTAATGAATTTTTTATTAAGGAACAGAGTTGGTATTCATACAATGCCTTCTCTTACCCTAAGGAATACTGTCCTTAATATTTTATCATATTTTATATCCACTTTCACTTAGCCCATAGGATGGAATATTAAGCTATAAAAATGTCTTTTTGTTTTTAACTGAAATCTGGTTTTGACTCATTCTAAATACGTAAAGGAATCTTTTCAGGAAAGGAATTGATTTTCCAAATTTTCTGCTGTTTCTTAACTTAAAAAAAAAGTAGGAGTGAAGATAAAATACTTTGTACCTTTTTATAAGGAGAGGCTAAGAAGTTGACCCTTTGCTAAAATAGTGAAAATAAATGTGACTTGATAGCTAAAATTATTCCAGACAAATTGAAATCCATTTCTATCTCCTTCTAGACATGTTTCTTTTTATAAGGAGAAAATTAATGTTATAGTATGTGGCCATTTCAGTAACTTGACATCTACACAAGGAAACTGTTCCTCAGTTACAACAATCATTAATAATTTACTGTTTTTGTTTTTTCTTTCTTTCTTCTAGGGTTAATCAGAAGAATGTTTACTGTAAACTTATTTTTTAACCCATTGAAAAATTTTACTTTTTCTGTATAATTTTCCTTTTTAGGAATTGAATTAAAATATTTAATTTCCTCAAAACATATAGATAAATGTGTTAGTGGTCAGAATGCATAAAATTTTACCATTGAGGAAACTTCACTGTTGTGCACGTTTTCCCCTTTGGTTCATACAATTCGTGTGGCTTTTCTTTTTCTTTTCTTTTTTATTTTTCATTCATGTTGCCTCTTATTATATCCATCATCCCATTTTTCTTTTCTATTAGAGTGAAATTGGACACAGCCCTCCTCCTGCCTACACCCCCATGTCGGGAGTAAGTATTTCATAATCAACCTTCATCTTCGAGGATTTTTGGTCTTTGCTTGCCATGTTTCTTCTCTCTTGTCTCCCCATAATTTTCTCATTTTGCCTCTGCCAACAGTGAGTTAAGATTTGCTGTAGATCATGCGCTGCCTTTGTAGATATGTTTTATCTCAGTAGATAATCCAATGTTGAGGTATCATGCATCAACAGTAGCTTTCAATTTCTATCTGAAGGATTTACCTGGGCTCATAAATTATGCTTCTGGATGAGGAGGTTATTTTTACTTCCATGATTATAGGTCATGTGCTAAAAAGTCAGAATCTCAGTGATGATTTTCTAGTTAGGTACTGAAGACTCAAAGTTATAATAACTACAAAATAGGAGGCAACAAGGGAATATAACCATTTACAATGTATCATGTACTTCTGTTTTAATGGCAACTGTCTATGAATGTCTACTGTCATTTGTCATGAAAATTTACTTGGAATTTTATATCAAAAATAGGCAATTGTGGGAAAAGGACATCAAATACTTTTTTAATAATGACATTTTGATGTTTTAATAGAGATCATATTTTAATTGGTCAGTAAAACTAAAATATATATTTCCAAATTATTTCTTATAACTTACTTTTTTTTTTTTTCCTTTTTGTCTTTTTTCGTGACCGGCTCTTATATCTTACTTTTTAAGAAATCGTAGGTTTTTCTAGTCTATAACTCAAATTCATTAGCCACTAGGAAAACAAATAAGAAAAACTATGGCTTTTCTTTGAAAGACAAGCTTTGATACCCTTTTGGTTACTGGCATTCATTTTTGCAACTGTTCCTAACAACTTCTCTCCAAATGTGTTTCTACTATTAACAGAACCAGTTTGTATATCGAGATGGGGGTTTTGCTGCAGAACACGGAGTATCCGTGCCCTATAGAGCCACGACCAGCACGATCCCAGAAGCTCCAGCTGCTCAGGGTGCTACAGCTGAGATTTTTGATGACTCCTGCTGTAACGGTACCCTACGCAAACCAGTGGCACCCCATTCCCAAGAAGACAGCAGCACCCAGAGGTACAGCGCTGACCCCACAGTGTTTGCCCCAGAACGGAACCCACGAGGAGAGCTGGATGAGGAAGGTTACATGACTCCTATGCGAGACAAACCCAAACAAGGTACCACATGAATGTGCAGAAATGATTGCTCTTTGACATTCACTTCCACCAAAGTAAGCAAAGTGTAGAGTGGGAATTGCCAAACAGCTGGAATATGTAACAGTAGTGACCCAGTGAAGGTCTGGGCTGCTGCTACTGGCAGTGCAGTCCCCAAATCAGCGGCATCCACATTATCCAGGTGCTTTATAGAAACCAGAATGTCAGGCCCACCTGAATAGGAATCTGGACTTTAGCAAATCTGCAGGGGATCCTTACACACAATCAAACTTGAGAAGCACTAAACTAAACATATCTTTACTGGAATATTTGAATGAGGTAGTATATCACGAGATTTCAGAACCATTGCTTTATTAGTACATTATTACTGTGGAGATCATAAAGACTGGTGTTGTTGGCAAAAGTGTCTGAAGTTTTTGATGGCACCAATAAAATATTTGATTGATTTATTAAGATGGTGTCATTTAAATACCCTAGTGTATTACAGAAAATTATGATTTCTTGTACAACACTTTACAAAAATTAAAGTTTTGACCCCGTATTTACTTAAACATATACCACCAAGTCTTGAAATGATAGTTTGTGGTTTTACAAAGACTTTGTAAAGTTAATAGCAAAAAATGGTATCTATCCAAATCAAATAATGTTTCAATTTTGAAAAAAAAAAAAAGCTTCTTTCTTCTATGCTAACAACATCAGAAAACAGAGAAGACGGATGATTACTATTAAAAAATGATGATTATGTCTCTCAGAGTCTTCTGTGTCAACAGTAAACTATATTTTAAGAGTCAGTATGAGGGCCTTTTATGTTCTTTTCTATATGGTATGTTCAGTTTTATAAAATACAATTTAGAGATCTATAAGTAACATATTTTAAGTATTCTATTAAAATACATCTGTATATATGTGTGTGTATATATATGTAAAAGTTTTAATGTAATGAAGAGTTGGATGTGTATACTGCCTCAATAGTGACACAGATGTAAGTTTTGTGAAGATTTGACATATTCCCCTGAAAGCAGTATCTTCTCTAAGATTGTCACATAAACCATAAAGGTGTGTGTATATATATGTAAAAGTTTTAATGTAATGAAGAGTTGGATGTGTATACTGCCTCAGTAGTGACACAGATGTAAGTTTTGTGAAGATTTGGCATATTCCCCTGAAAGCAGTATCTTCTCTAAGATTGTCACATAAACCATAAAGTTATTCCTCCAAATATAATTGCACAGATAGGCAAGTTTACATCAGTACAATAGATAAGTAGATTGCATTGAGAAAAGGTAATATAAGGCTTCTAAGACAAAAAAAAAATGTCAGTCTATATAATCACTGTACAGTATTCCCAGATTTTTTCTCTATATCTTGAGATCCAAGTTTCTATAGAAGGTTGTAACATTCTAGCCTAGTTCTCAGACAGTACAGAATTTTAGTATTGTCATTTCTACACTTTCAATTAAGAAATTTCAAGAATCTGATAAGAAAAATCAGATTCTGCCTCCCTTATTAGTTCTTTCATATACTTTTCAAATTAAAACTTGTTACTAAGCCTAAAGGTCACCTTACTCCTTTAGGGGAAATAATAAAAACAGTGCAGTAGAACAAGATTATACAATAGGAGTCAGAAGACCTGAATTCTGGTCCAACACTAATTGTAGCATGCATATGTCATTTTTCTATCTCTGAAGCTGGGAAAAGAAGGCTTGCACTTCCTTTTTCAAAGGATTGTCGTGAGGATGAAATGATAGTGTCTTGTAAATTATTGAACTGTAATTCATATACAGTCACGTGTCACTTAACAACAGGGACACGTTCTAAGAGATGTGGTGTTTGGTGATTTTGTCTTTGTGTGAACATCATAGAGTGCACTTACACAAACCTAGATAGCATAGCCTACTACACACCTAGGCTACATGGTAGAGCCACTGTCATATATGAGGTTCATCGTAAAAAAGAGGACAAAAAGAGGGACTACTATGTATGTGTATAATATCTATATGTAATTTATATTATAGACATAGAGGTGAAATTAAGTTTGAGAAGATCAGCATTCATTATCAGCATTATTTTTATTTTAAGCTACTATTTATACTAGATAGATTTATAAGATTGAATAATACAAAATAGGCACTAATTGTCTGGTTTCAACACTCAAAGCAACTATTTCCTATGATTCAAACTACTAGTTTGCTATTTTGTGATTATGATTGGTGACTAGAAATAAATGTTATGATTAGACTTTATTGTTAAGCAGAGATATATGTAATGTCAAGCAGGTCAGCTGGAGGCATGTTAGATGTCTCTCAGATTTGTTTAATCAGTTGAGTTTTTTGTTGTTGTTTGGATGCTTCCTTTCCTTTGCTCCTCTTTCTGGAGAGCGACTAAAAGACAATATTCCTTCACTTTATCCATTCATCTTGGCATAGAGTTAAGCCATAGACCTTTGGTTTTTCAATATTCTTAACAAAAATTCTGAGTTATCCACATTTAAAGCCTATTCAACCCTTATAGGTAGTCTTATTTTCTAATGTAAATTACTGACTTTTAGAAAACAAAAGTGTTTAAACAACTGGCCCCATATGTAGAACAGACAAATGCAATTAGAAGGAAAGAAGAACAATCTACAGGATAAGAATTCTGGTTCCAGCCTTGCTAGTGCTTTGTTTTATCATTAACATTTTGGGCTCACTTATTCCTTTTTCATATGGCGATAGCAATTCACGAATAGTTTTTGTGAGAATTGATGAAAACAAATTTGTGGCTTTCTTGTTCTAGACAAAGAAGTTAACCATTGTGCATAACCTTGGTTTGATGAACATTTTCCAGAAAGTAGATGCAAGCTGATATTTTTGTATTCCTTCAGAATACCTGAATCCTGTGGAGGAAAACCCTTTTGTTTCTCGAAGAAAAAATGGAGACCTTCAGGCTTTGGATAATCCTGAGTATCACAAGGCTTCCAGTGGTCCACCCAAGGCAGAGGATGAGTATGTGAATGAGCCACTGTACCTCAACACCTTTGCCAACACCTTGGGGAACCCTGAGTACCTGAAGAACAGCATACTATCTGTGCCAGAGAAGGCCAAGAAAGCATTTGACAACCCTGACTACTGGAACCACAGCCTGCCACCTCGGAGCACCCTTCAGCACCCAGACTACCTGCAGGAGTACAGCACAAAATATTTTTATAAGCAGAATGGACGGATCCGGCCTATTGTGGCAGAGAATCCTGAATACCTCTCTGAGTTCTCGCTGAAGCCAGGCACTGTGCTGCCTCCTCCACCCTACAGACACCGGAATACTGTGGTGTAAGCTCAGCTGTGATTTTAAGGTGGAGAGACACGCCCGCTCCAATTCCCCCACCCCCTCTCTTTCTCTGGTGGTCTTCCTTCTACTTCCAAGGCCAGTAGTTTTGACACTTCCCAGTGGAAAATAATAGAGATGCAATGATAGTTATGTGCTTATCTAACTTGAACATTAGAAGGAATGACTGAAAGAGAAAGACAGGAGAAATCACAGTTTCTTCATTTCTCTGCATGGATTGGTCAGGAGAAGGGAACAGCTAGAGAAGGATCAGAAAATATAAGGCAATACTGCCCGCTGTCAAACTAGTTCTCAACTTCCTTCCTTCCCTCCTTCCTTCCTTCCTTCCTTCCTTTTTTTCTTTCTTCTTCATTTTCTTTTTAATGCAGATGGTTGAAATCCTCGTGCAACCTGTTTCTATCTGCAGGAACTGATGTGTGCATATTCAGCATCCCTGGAAATCTTAATAAAGTGTCCATGAGAACAAAAGGATAACCATTTCCATAACATGTGATAGTAACTGAGATTGAGAATTCCATTTCTTTCTCCAACATTTTCTATCCTGGCAAGTAAGAATGGCCAATCCCAGCTTTCCTTTTCCCAATCCTTACCTTTTAAATCTCCATCAAAGTTATAACTAGTAATTGTGTTTGGAAGGCCTTTTATTTTTCTATTTGATTTTGCTTCGGCCTGTTCCTTTATGTTTCTCCCTATTTTGGGCTTTAATTTCTAGTTGCAAAGATGTTTGTATCGAAGCTTCTTGACAGAATTTAAACAAGCAATATTTTAATATGGTGAAATGGCCACTATGTTAAATATACAGTCCACAAAATGAGAAGGGGAGGCCAAGATATTAGTCAAGTACAACATCAAGTCTAGCTTTCATGTTTTACACTATTGAACATCCCCCTCTCCCCTTTATTTGCATTCTTTAACATTTTCTTCTCCTCCATAAATGACAGTACTTGATAGGCAGTTGGTAATCTTAAAAGTAGAAGAGAAACTGAAACAATTCTGTGTGGTTCAAGGAAACTACTGACACTTTCAGGGGTGGTCCAATGGGAAAATCCATTGAACTGGAAGAAACACACTGGATTGGGTATGTCTACCTGGCAGACACTGAGAAATGTAGTTTGCACTTAAGCTATAATTTTATTTGTTCTTTTTCTGAGCTCCATTTTGAATTTTGAATGAAGCAATATAAAAGCAACCAGCAAATTAACTAATTTAAGTACATTTTTTTAAAAGAGCTAAAATAAAGAAAGACTGTGGAAATGCCAAACCAAGCAAATTAGGACTTTGATATAGTATCCAGGGATTATGGTGAGAGAGCCAGCACATTATCTACGTGTGATATCACATTTGCTATGAAATAAAATTGTTCAGTTTGTATTCTCCATATGAAGGAATGCAAGTAAGGATTAGCTTGAATTCCATGGAATTTCTAGTATGAGACTATTTATATTAAGAAGGTAATTCTTTGCACATGAATTGCTATAATAAAAAGAAAAACAAACATTCACAACTTATGGATAGGTCCTTGGGTCAAAAGTTGTAAATAAATGTGAAAAATCTTCTCATGCAATTATTTTATTATTCAATATACTAACTTTTTGATGCTTTATATAATAACTCTTTTTCTTCACACACTGCATCCTAGTTCTAGAACCTTCTTTACTAGGTATTATTTTGAAAGAATAAATATCTACTGAGTTAAGATAAGTGATGGGAACAAATGACAGGGATAAGTCTACAGGAAAAGAGACTTCACATCAATAATTAGAAAAATTAGATATGTCTCTCTTTTCTAGGAAATTTTGCCCCAAGTAATTTAGATTTTTAAAAAATATTTTTTTCTAATGTTAAAATAATGGGACCAAATTAGAGTCTATAGCCTAAAAGAAATTCAGATTAAAAATCTCCATTGATAAAGCAGAGAGAGTTTGGAGGAAAAAAAAAAAAAAAACAAGGAAATGTATGTTTCTGCTTATTTTGAAAAATTATGTCCATCCATTCAAATCTCATTTATTCAACTGATGTTTATTTAGAGTCTACTAAAAGAATTGTGATACGTGGGGAACATTCAGACAAATGGAATATCATTCTGGACTTCAAAATTTATAGTCTAAGAGATTTATTTGGAATGACTTTTTAATTTCCCTGTGACCTAAAAAAATCAGATTACACGTACTATTTTGTGAGTAGCTATTATAAAATCAGTTGTTTAGTAAGAGATCTCCTGTGAACTCATTTCAGACGTGAATTAAACATCCTTCAAGTTACTGAAGTTGACAAATAAGATAGTTTCAGTATTATCATCCAAACATAAACTGGTCTGGAAAGATATCGCATTGGTAGCTAACTGGCCTGTCTGGATTCCATCTTCACCATTAAATCAACAGGAGATGGTTGGGTGAGAACCTTGGATGCATTGGGGTTGGTCTCTTCCTAAGCTTTTAAAAGTTAGGCAAGCTGAAAGAGTGACAGAGAGCAGGGTAGGGGGTTGTGGGATTCCTTACAGTGAAGTTCAACCATGAACTTCCCAGGGTTCAAAACACGGAATGATTCAGGAACCCCAACCTAACAGCTCAGAGCTCTCCCACCCGTTCAGAAGTGTCTCCAGGAGAAGGGGACCTCATATCAGTACTTATGAAAAATTGAATACAAGCCTCCCTTTGTAGATAAATCTGCACCAAGTCATCACTGACAGCACCCTTTTTGAATTCTATAAATGGCTTTTCTTTTTCCTGATTGACAGTATTCACATGGTTTCTACTGGGATATGGGAAGCAGAACCACTTATTTTGGAGAAGAAAAAAATAAACTTTGAAATGTCAAGATAATAGAAATATATTTAGTGAATGTGGTCTCCTTCCTCTTAGGAACACAAGATTCTTATGTGTCAGATAATCTCCCACTAATACCTGGAGATGGATGCAAGTATAATCCAAAATTACCCAAAATACTTCACAATAGCACCATTTTATTATTCCTTTTGAATGATTTCTGTAGGATATATTTGATATCCATTGTTTTGGTGTGTTTTTTGGTTTTCTGGGGTTTTTTTGTCCCCCTAGGAAAATATATCTGAGAGTGTTTAAGAAGGAGGGAAAAAAATGTTTTGTCTGTTCCTAAGAATAACTTATTTAATACAGAAGAGAGAAATGTTAAAAATGCCAGTTCAAGTCTGCAAAGGGCTTTGGAATTTCACCTTCCAGAGGCCAGTTGTATGAATGGAAATATGCAGAATCAATGTAAATTTGAGAAAAATTAATAGTAAAATTACACTGACTATATTTTTTAAATCACCAAATTTTGTAGATTATAGTTGTCTTGGGGAATTCTATTTTCAGGCATGGAAAAACTTTAGCTAAATGGGTGTTTAAAAAAGTAGTTCTTAAACAGTCTGTGAGACAAGATGTCCTCTAAACCAGGGTAGATCCAGCAACACAAAGCATCTGCACCGCAAAGAGGTGCTTGGGTTACCCATCATCTCTTGATGTTCTGAATAATATTAGTAAGTACAGGTTAGGAAGAGAGTCCTTTCTCCAGTAACATTCTTGAAATAGCATGAAAAACAATGCAAAACTCAAATTCTCTCAAAATGTACAAACTAAAAATAAGAGATTCTTTCTTCATCAATCAGGAAGAATGACTAAATATCTGTAACTTGAAAGAAGAAATAGTGTTCTTCGAAGTGTTGTAATGTGTGTGCTAATACCTTCTAAAGGAAGGACATAGCATGAAGATTGTACATATTTTTAATGCTAAGGAAAGATCAGTAAAAGGACTGTGAGGCTCTGCTGCTAGATGAAATTGGAGGAACTATCAATGTGCTTCTTGAAGTGTCAAAAATGAAAAGAAAATTAAAATTGTTTAAGCCTGACAGGGAAGGATGTAAATACAAGTTTTCTTTTTAGAGCTATCTAACCTTTATTTCAAAACTTGAATTATTCATCCATCTGTAATTGTTGATTATTTAACTAGTATATGTGGTTAATAAGGTAATAGAAAAGGTAATTATGAAAGCATGTATATAACTGGACAGAACCATGATAATACTGTAAGATGTAGACTTAGGTTATCAAATATTAAATGATTTGAATATTGTTCAATAAATCAAACTAGGAAACTAACCACAAAATGTAATGTAACAAAATAAAATGAAGGATATGAAAATATAGAATGGATTTTGTGTAGTCCAAAAAATAAGTTTGCCATTTAAAATTGTTATTTGTTGGGTTTAGCTGAAAGTAGGCGTATATCGTTCCACTTGTGAAAACTTGCTTTAAAGCATTACAAATTAAAAATTTTCTTATTCTCTTCTTTCTTTATCACTTTTTAAATGTATGCAAAGGCAATTTTATGTATTTTTTGAGTTTGTTTTGCAAACACCACCTTGTAGAGTTTAACAGGCAAAATATGTTATATATGACTTTAAGTAAGAGGTCTTCAAGATGAAGGAAATGTAACTTTTATTACCTTATGATGAGACAAAAAATAAGTAGTGTCATTTAGCAAACAAACAAAATATATTTAACCTCTGACCTTCCCTTCCTTTTCCTATGATGCCCTCTCGCCTCCAAAAACAAAAAGGAATTCGTTAATTTTCTGATAAATAAATGCTAAACCATTTCAAACTATTGTATTCTTTTGGACTCTAGTTATTAGACCGATAATTTGTTATGGGGCAAATGAAAAATCCAGATGTATGAGCTTCTAGTTGTTAAAAAGCCAGGTAACTAACTTCTACTGCATATGGGCAGAGAATCCTGCTGTGCCTCTCTTTGTGTACGTGGACTTTGGTGTGTGTTAGGTTGAAGGACAGCCTTGTATCCATGTAGACTCATAAGGGCAGATTGGTATCTCCTAGTTGCCATTTGCTTAAGAACAAATGACATCATTCAGATGTAGATCAGGTGTAATTTTAAATGATCGTCATCAGCGGAGACCTTGTTATTACTGATATTACAATGGGGCCAGCTTTTATACTTCTGAGTAGAATTAATTCAATTTTTCTGATCCCTGAGATGACTTTGCAAGAGGATTTCTGTCTGCAATTGCAAACATGAAGCTGTTGTGGGCATTGTGTCAGGCCAGGAACTCTGTGTTTCTATGGGCCGATATCTTTTACATGGGCTGTTTTGTTCTTTTCGTTAAAAGTTTCTCTAAAACAGTAGAAATTTCAGACACGCTCTTCAAACCCCACTGATTTTGTAGAGCTGCAAAAATGTAGGATGTGTCACTTTTGCAGACCCCTGCCTCACCTTATTGCAGGCCAGGTGATATTTTGGGCAGAAGAACATGCTGCTTTAGTCTCAAGACAAAGAGACTCTAAGCTCCATTTTCATGGGGGTATTCACATGCTTGCCATGGAAAATACTCTTTGACTGTCAGCTTTGCAAGTGAATGATTACCGTGTAGAAATTATAGAAAAATTCATTTCTTTCTGGATTTTAGAGGAAAATAGCACGCTTATTTCTTTCCCTCTCTTCACTTTCTACCACCCTAGTTCGAAGTGGCCCTCCTGATGCTGTCTCCTCTTAAGCCATAGTGAATTTCTGAGGTCCCACACCCACTTTGTGAAATACTGACTTAGCCTTTGCCCTGTAATGCCTGATTCTTCCATAGAAGATCCTAGCAATGTGGGCATTGTTTAAAATATTTCTCAAATAAATTATTGCATAGAAAAAAATTTACAATATTAGAATTATGTTTTCCACGAAGATTGATTCTCTATGTCTTTCTCTGTAAGGAATTTGAGATGAGTTATCCTCATGATGAATCTTGAAACTCACATACGTGCACAAACGCTTGGTAGGTCTTAGATTCAATCTTTCTATTAAAACTTCACATATAACTGAGAAGTCATTTTTGCCAGCAAATTAACTTATTTACTTTATTCATTTCACTTTATTCCTGATAGCAAATATTTTACAGCTGCTGTAACTTTTTCCCCCAGATAAGGAGTCTTATTGTCATAAAGGTAAAGGCTATTCAGCTTTGAGAACCACCTGCAATTCTTTTTTGGATCATTTGTCATTTAACAAATATAAACTGAGTGCAGTTTCACTGTAATGGAAATCCATGTTGTCTAACAGAATACCATTCTCTCTATACTTTGCTCTTTAAATGCTTTTTTCTTTCAATGTTCTCATGAGCTTTCCCATATCATGAGAAATGGTTATATTTGTACAAATATAGGAAAACCAAGTTTTGTACCTGTAGGCAATAGTCTAACTTGTCCAGACCACTTTGCCTTTACTGCTATTTTTATCCCTAATGTGTAGATGTTTCCCCAGGCCTGTAGCCCTTTTGAAGGAAAGCATATCATACCTCCTATATATTGACATAAACATGGTTTTCAAGTATCATCTCCAGATTTTTCAATTAATGCGGGATTGTACCTTTTCCCTTAATGTGCGAGTCATTTTCCTGTATATTTCTGGATCTCTCAGGGGCTGGGAGGGGGGAGTTGAGGGGACTACAACCATAGCACTCCAAGAATCCTTCTGGGATTATTCCAGTAATAAATTACAAAAGTTATTTTCTAAATGTAGATATGTAAGCTGTTCTTTTAAAGTAAGGTACTTTGAGATATGTAGCATAAACTGGTACTGCTGTTAAATGGGTCGATTATTAAACTGAGCAGCTGTGCGTGGGCAGCTAACTTTGAATGCGCATCTCACTGGCTGATGTGTCTACATCTCATGTTGTAAACAACAGGGACTGCACGGCCACATGTTGAAACTGCATTTTCACAAGGTATGTCTAGTTCCTCTCTCTCGAGCATCATTACAACAAGATCAAATGAAAATGAGATCAACGTGCAAGACAATTCATAGCGCACACACCCACACCCACCCACAAGTCACATTAAATCTTCTCTCATACACTCATCTCATCAAAGCATCAAAGTAATTTACTAAAATCAATTCGGGTGATAAAGAGGGACAATTTACCAAAAAGGCAGAGGCTTAAGGTATTATAAACACTTCTATTCATTTCCTTATTTACTTAACTTGTAAACAGAAAACAAGCCCTCTGTCTTGTGAAGTATCTTCAAAGGACAGGGGTACAAAAACACCTTGCTAGTAAGCCATCAATGTTTCATTGAAATCCCAGTATTCAAAGTTAGCTGCCTTTTTGAAGCAAACAAAAAATACTACTGTATGTTGGAAAATGTGAATAGTATTTTTATAGCTTGTTAAAGACATGGCTAGTTGCATTTGTAAATAAGGATAATGTTGTTTTGATTTTCTTTTGTGGACATCTTTATTTGGAACATAATTGTCTTTAGGGTTGATTTGTATATAAGTAATCGGCTTGTGATTGTTTCTTTTTTTGGTTGGAAGTTATCATTTTGACATTACTTGTGATTCTGTGTTCAGCACTATTGTGACGTGTTCAACCTCTGCACTCGCTTACACAATAGGATATGCCAATTGTGTGTGGTGTAATGTTATTTTAATTTTTTTCTATTTTATCTATGAAGGATTATGCACTTAACACATACTAACTTTTTTAATGTTAGGTATATTTTTAGTATAATTTCCCTTATTCTTTCTTTTCCTCTAATCCTTCACCCCATTCTCCTTCTTTCCCCCAGTTTCTGTTGTTAATTGAGAATGAGGGAGACACAGTATTTTAAATTTATGTAATTAGACTTTTCAGTTAGTTCTCAAGGATCCTCTTTTGGCTCTTGGGAAAGAATTGTACCTGTACAAGGCAATTATAGAATGCGAACTGCTTTGCCTCATTCCATACCGATCATCCCAGCTGAACAATTTGAAAACTGTTCTGCCTTTTTGTTACATGAATCTGTCAGAAATATATTTTTAATTTAATATAAATGAAATTCAATAAAATATGAAACAAATGCTCTCTTCTGTGTCAGAAATTTGTTATAAGAAAAGCCAATCGGGGAAGAGGAAGATGTGTTTTGGATTTAACAATCTGAAGATGTGAAAATGGGCTTATTTTTGTCCATATTTATGAATCTCATAATGCTCTCTTCTGTGTCAGAAATTTGTTATAAGAAAAGCCAATCGGGGAAGAGGAAGATGTATTTTGGATTTAATAATCTGAAGATGTGAAAATGGGCTTATTTTTGTCCATATTTATGAATCTCACTAATTATTCCTCCAAACACTTTGGTTGCTTGGAATGCGATACGTTCCATATGTTTTTAGCATCCAGCATATATGCCTTTTGATGTGTCCAGACTTACTCATCTGTGCACACTATGCTTAATGAACAGTGGTTGCTTTGTTTTTTGAGGAATAAAAAAAAAACTACAAAATATTTTGTAGGTTGTATTCAAATAGCATTAATATGTTTAAGATTTTATTTTTGTCTTTCTGCTCAGCATATATGCCTTTTGATGTGTCCAGACTTACTCATCTGTGCACACTATGCTTAATGAACTGTGGTTGCTTTGTTTTTTGAGGAATAAAAAAAAACTACAAAATATTTTGTAGGTTGTATTCAAATAGCATTAATATGTTTAAGATTTTATTTTTGTCTTTCTGCCCTTATTTCAGTTTCCAAAAATGGTTCCTGGCAAATCTTTTGTTATAAAGAATATCAAATGTTAACACCATGCTTGTAGTGGGGGAGGGGGGGATGAGACCTTAAATAGTCAATCAACTAATTTATGACTTAAGGTAAGCTCACAGAATGGTGTGACAGTGACTTCAGAGACACTGATGACATGCACAAGATCGTCTCTCAGCATTTCCTTACTACAACTTCTCTATTTGTAATATTGTTTATTACTCCTTTATTCCTCAAAAGTGTAAGAATTTTAAGATTCCAATAACTTCTCTTCAGAGAGTCTATTCTTCTTTCAAACTACTGTGATTATTTGATTACATATGATGTCAACTGTGTCAGTGGACAAAAACTGACGTGATGAAATAATCATAATTTCATCGTGATCTATCAGAGGAAGTTCTCATAAAGATCCTCCTGATATCACTTCCACATATCTTCCCTTGGATATTTTGACCCTTTCTTCTGAAATCACTGTTCTTTCATAGTATTCGGGTTGAGATATGGCAGGGTACTATGCATTTTAAGTCACTGACAGACTGAGGAAGAGGGAGAAATAACTTGTGTTCCTAATGCTTTAAGTTATGTTTGAAATTTCTAGTGGCACCATGCTAGTTCATAGTAGTTATAATACTTAGTAATTGCATAGAGTTTTACAAGATAAATGCAATACAATCACAAGTAAAAAGATTTTTTTTCAAAAATGAACATATGGAGAGCCTACTGATTGTGTCCCTTTTCCAATGTGTTATAAATCTGCTTGGTAAAGGCATCACTTGTCCCCTACATATATTAGAGAATACTGTAGATAACTGCACTTACCTCCAGCAATGTTATTGCATACATTAATATTAATGAGAAGTAAAATCCTACATGAAGTACCTAAGTTATAAATAAGTTGGTAAATGTTCTAGGGTTTACTACATGCTAAATGGTTACTGAAAGCTTTTTCTGAAACACTCATAGCATAGGATCCAATCCTGATTCAATGTCAAAATTTCATTTAAAATGATGATGATGATGAAGGGGAAATATTATGGAGAAGCCATGAAATATATAAGAATGTATATAGGAGATTAGATTCTAAAAGGAATATCAAAATTCAAATTCTACTGTGTTTTGCTTTAAAATTCAAGACTTCTGAATTCACAATTCTTTAATTTTAAAAAGCCCTATGGGGAGATACATATCTATAACTATATACCTATACATGCAGTCACCCATTGGTGTCTGCATAGGATTGGTTCCTGGACCCCTGTGGATAACCTCGTTCTGATGGGAGCATACTTTAAGAAAACACATTGACTCACTCATGCTCAAGTCTTTTACAGTTGGCTCTTCATGTCTGCAGATTCCCAGTGCAGGACTGTACATATGGAGAGCTGACTACACATATATATACATATATATATATGTATATATATATGTGTGTATATATGTATATATATGGGTGTATATATGTATATATATTACAAATATGTAGAAAGAGTATATTATATTATATAAAATATTAAATATATCTTTACATACTGCAGAACTTCATACAAAATCTCTATTTTCAAGCACCTTCATCACAAGCTCCAAGATGTATATCATACAAGTTTCACTCATAAATCTGTAGGCTGAGCAGGTGCATAGTTAGCTAATTGTATTTCCCTCCACAGTGTTATAAAACTGCATGACAAACCATGGGGAGCAAAGCCACTAGACAACCATCTTAAGATTAGAAACAGAAGACTGTCACCCAGATAGCAATTTTAAAGCTATAAACAGAACAATTCACCACAAGATAGCAATCAGGAGACTGTAAACTGAATGGTACACAGGAGACGTGAATATTGGAATACCTCCTCTTGTAAGTTACCCATAGGTTTTTAGAAGAAAAATACTCATCTTGCAAACTACGTGACCTGTTTCTACTTATCCTTGCAAGATAAGTTGTGTTCTACAAAATAATATCGAAGATATCTGCCTATTTTAGAAATAAAGGAAAAACAAAGCTTCCAAGCATTAAAGACATATTCTATTACCCTCCCACTGATTTCTATTGCAAGAGGCAGTAGAAATCACTACATACCATATACGTACCATAAAATGTCCTGAAGACCAAATCTTGACATTTCATTCCATTTATCTTAAAAATCATCTTACGTCATGTTCTTCTACGTATTCAGGGATTTATGGAATCATCCCGCAGTTACTGACTATGAAGCTATTACATTTGTGCAGATTTCCAGCCATTGAAACAACAGCAACATTAAAATAATAACAGACATTGATTGGATGCTTCCCATATACCTGGTCCTGTTAAGGAACTTTGTATGCAGTGTCTCATTTAATGTTCATCAAAACTCTATAAGTTAGGTATTATTATTTTCCTCTTTTCATAAATGAGGAAGTAAAATTTCAGAAAGATTAAAAAACTTGTTCAAGGCCACATAAAAAGTGGCAGAGCTCAGACACCAAACATCAAAATACTTTATTCCCTATGCTATATGCATATTGCAGTAATCTTATAATATTAATATTAATAATGATGTGGAAGTTGTGGTTTTTCCTCACACATTTAAACTCAAATGTACAGTAAATGTAATTTTATTTTTCTTTTTAACAAAACTTAGTGCCTTTCCCAAATTTCCAGTTCACCTAGATGTTGAAAACATAAACTGAGCACATTTTTTAGAATCAATTTGGAATATATTCAGCCAGTTAAGAGTTTTTCCTCATCATTTCAGAGGTGGCATCTAAGTTCTGAGCATATATTACCAACGATTTGCAAAGCTCTGGAGTGATGATAAATTAACCCTGAAATATCACTGGCTTATTTCTACTATGGGTCTGATGGCTTCCTTCAAAATGATGCATCAGGAGACCAGCCTACCTATATCTTGTGGCTCATCTACCTCACCATGTTACCTCCATGATCACTGTAACAGAGAAAAGAATGTTGGAGGGCCAAACAGGGAATTTTCACTGCAGCAGCCTAAAAGTGATATATGACTCCTGCTCATATTATCTTGGTTCAAAGTGGTCACCTGGTCCTGTGCAAGTACAAGGGATCTGTGGGAGCACATAGATATTGAGTGAACATACATATGGCTGACACGTGGCTGATGTAGCATTTTGACATTGAAAGAAAATGTCTAGTCCTTGGCTGATATCTGATGATGACATCTGTCAGGATATACACTGCAGCTCTGATTGTTGGTAATTGTCACTCTTCTACTTTGTCTTCCATTGGCATGTCTACCTTCCATCTAGTAGATAACCAGCCATTTGGTCTAACACACATTCCACTCTCATAAACCTTAATGTGTCTGTGGTCCACATGCCCTCCAGCAAAGCCCTGGAACTTTCTAGAAGAAACAGTAAAATTTGCCTGTTCACACTACTTTTGGGCTCTGAAAACTTGGTCCTGCTACCTGCAGCTTCCCATCTATAACATTGCTCCCAATCCAAAGACAAACGAAACCGTGAGGCCAACTCTCAAGTTTCCAGAAGAATGTGGGGAATAGTTTGCATTCCCAAACTTAACCCAGGGAAGGATCGAGAAAAAAGTCATGTATTCATGGACACTCACCAGAATCTGGCATTTTTCTTTACATTTTCATTCTTCCTACCCAGGCCAGAGGAACTTTATAGATTGAAAAGAGAAACTGTTGAGGGGAAGAAGAGTATTGTGAATAATGGGTTCTAGCTAATCACTACTTTTCTAAATAGTGAATTTAGAAACCAAGACTTTGTTGTTTTTCTTTTCTAGTTCTGCTCCCCATAATGCCATGGAGGTCTCACATCTTGTAGCCTGAAAAGGAGTTCCACATGGATAAAAGAATTGATGGGAAGGAAGAAAAAAACACATATATGTGCTAGGCAGTGAGCTCAGCAAATTGCATGCATTATCTCACAATCTTTATAAATTATAAGGTAACAGCTGTGTTTTAACACATGATAGGTTCTGATGATGGGGGGGCACAATAAAATGACCCCCAGGTAGGTGAAAGGAAGAACTCTTTATTACTTACAGCTCTGAAGGATAGAAGACGGCCCTGCAGAGCCACACAATGGATTGCACCTGGGGAAAAGGGTAACATAACAGCCAGCTGGAAATGAAGGAGGAAGCTTGTATATGGCAAGCTGGTGGAGTTAGCTAGGTTTTGAGGGCTTCCTGTAGATTATTTTGAATAATCTGCAGGCCCAAGGAGGAAGGAGCCATCCCTAGATGTCTGGCATCTGGGGATCTGGTAGTTGGGGCTGTTTTTTAACCCAGGAAAGTTAGAGCCCCGTAAGGAAAGGGGTTGGCACGGAGGTTAAGCAAACTGCTCGCAGAGGGTCATTGAAGAGTTTTTAGCCATGATCTCAAAGCTGGGTCAAGACAGCACTGGCAAAATTTCACATTAAAAGTTAAAGTACTGAAGTATGGAAATATTGTTACTTAACCAAAGTTACACAACTAGGAGGTCAAGTGGCTGGAACTCTAACCAAGGTCCACATGGATCTTCTCTATACCGTCTCCTTAAATGAACCCATTCTCTCACACACTTTCTTTAATAGGGCTTTAGTAGCCTTTCTTGTCCCTATTCAGTTTGGGTATTTTCTCTCGCCTGTCTTGCATGCTGTGTCATTTGCAGTACTGCAAGGAGCTATTGTGTGTTGAGTTTCTAGAATTCACTTCTCCGGGCCCCGGCAGCCCACACTTACTTTACCGTGGCTCATTCTGCTTTCCAAACTCTTGGTGCTTGGTAACCACTTGTTCCCTGAAGTTTCAGGGTGGGGAAGGAGGTGTCTGGGGAGGAAGAAGAATGACTGTACTTACATTATTTAAGAACAATTAAAAGTTAATTTGTTAAAGCTTCACAGTCATAATAAAATTATTATGCTCATTGACATAATTCTGATAGGGAAGCATTTTAGTATCCAATATGCTAGATATAATGTACTACTTTGCAGAGCAATTTTAAAAGCATTTTACTGTTATCAATAGAAATATAATTGCTTAACATTTTACAAAAAAATAATTGGCCTCACTCCTGGTTTTATGCTAGATTCCCCCTAACTCTTGGTGAATGACAGATCGAGTAGTGATCATCTTAAGGCATTTCATACTCCAATACTCAGATGGGTCAACTTTACTATTGTGTGATAAATATAAATTTTCCTTCCAGTATTATCTAGTTTTATGAGTGAATTCAAAGATTGTATAGATTGAAGAAATGTATAATTAAAAAATATTAAGTTTCAGAGCATAGAAAGGACACTGCAGAAAATATTTTAACATTGATGTGGATGGAACTAGAATTCTCACTAAGTTTAGTAACAGTACTGCTATTGTTGTCAAAGAACAGATAACAGTATTAATCAGATATTCCTCAGTTTCCCACCTACTAGATGTTCAGCTTGATTTTTAAGGTGAAGAAAGAAGACAAACTATTGGAAGATAGAGTCTGATTGTGCCAACCAGAGGAATAAGATGAAAGCAATTCAAAGTTTCTTGGAATAAGGGCGATAGGTCACCTGAAAATATTTAAACCAATCAGAATAAAGTAGTCCAAAATGAATTCATGTGCTTGAAGATACTCATTTTGAAATACAGTATTTGCTTTTCTTTTTTTAATTTTAATCTTCTAAAAAGTATTAAATTTATTTATGATTAATGATTATTGATGAAATTCAGCATGTTGATAATAAAAGCCCATCATAATAATTCGATTTATAGATTTCAAATTTCAAGTGTCCACAAAGAAAAACTGCACTGTGCAGTCACCCACCCTCATGATCCCATTTCAGGAAATCCCAGAAATCTAAATACATGGGAAAATTTGTTACTCCTCTCACCTATATATGTGGTCTTTGACAGGGGACACAAGAATGGCCTGTGTGCAAAAGACAAACATATATTATTTGAAAGTTATCATTGATTTTCCAATAGATAGACCCATGGTGATAGATGTGCCCTTCAACTCTGCTGTGAATTGGATATCCCCCCAGCCCCAAAATTCATTGAAGCTTGGTCCCCATTGTAATATTGCTAAGAGGGCGGTAAATCCAATTATGGTATTTAAAAGATGGTGTTGCCTTTATTTTTATTTTTTATTATTATCATTATTTTTGTCGTTTTCGTGACCAGCAAGGGGATTGCAACCCTTGGCTTGGTGTCGTCCACACCACACTCAGCCAGTGAGCACACTGGCCAGTGCTATACAGGATCCGAACCTGCGGCGGGAGCGCTGCTGCACTCCCAGCGCTGCACTCTCCCGAGTGCGCCACAGGGCTGGCCCATGGTGGTGCCTTTAAAAGGTGATTCGACTGTGAGGAATGTGCCCTTGTAAATGAATTGACACCCTGCTTGTCATGGGACCCTGTAGACAGCTCTTGCCCAGAAGTAGGCCCTCACCAAATTTATCCCTTGGATTGTGGACTTCCCAGCCTCCAAAACAGTAAGAAATAAGTTTCATTTCTTTATAAATTTCCCAGTTTCAGGTATTCTGTAATAAGCAACAAAAGTGGACTAATATAAACCCCCTGAAGGTTCTCTGAAAAAAAAAATTTGACAAATACATATTAATATGGAGAAAAGTCATTACAAATTTTACTATATCATAGTTTTACATGATGAGAGGCTTCAGAGGGAATATCCAAAGATATAGAGGAAACTGTACATTTCTATGCTTAGTTTCTCTAAAGTAGGCACAGCCATGTAGAAATGTGATTGGACAGGAAAGGTATGATCTAATGCTAATTGGCTGGGTGGGGAAGCTCAGCAAGGTCTGTCAGACTCTTCTTGGCCTCTCTGTGCAGCATTCATTTCTCCAGGGTATGGGAGGAATCCTTTCTGGAATGGGGTCTTATGACCTGCAATTAGACAAGGTAGGTCAGAGAATTTCTTCATGGCTAGCTCCAAGATAAATTATATCTGTGACCCAACTTGGGGAAGAGGCATTCTAGTTTCTGTTGGCTTGCTTAAGGAAAGAATGAGGCTGAGAGACAAGAGGGCAAGACAAGATCAGAGGAACCTTTTGCTTTTGAGGCTGCTTCAAAGGCCTTCACTTTGGGGTATAGCTTTCTGGGAACCAACAACCTTATAAATGAACACTAGTACATAAAATTCAGAACAACTCAGAGAGGTTCAGCAAATGATTAATGATCTAAAAATTGTTTCCTTGGAGAAAGAGCTGAAGAAACAAACTACGTAGAGCCAGAGACAAATGCTGAGGAGAGAATTAATTACTCTTCAGGTATGAGAAGCACTGGATGAGTGACAGTGAGCATCAGTGACGATACCTCCTAAATAATTGCCCCAAATCAATTGACAACAAAGAACCAAAAGAACAAAAGCAACTGCTAGAGCCTAGGCACTTTGGCTTCTTTCTGTTCCTTTTTTCTTCAACCATCATGTTCAAGTTCCTGCCTGGGCCCCTCCCTGGCCGTCTGTCCTGTTATCAGGATAGAAATCTCATCACTGTTCATATTGCTCTCTAGTTCACAATAGTAGATTTTTGTTTCACAAGTGTCTCAGTAAGGTCCTCAGCTTGGGATGTAGAAGTACAAACTGACTATCCCAAATGGAGACAAGGCCCTTGGGGAGAGCCTCTTAGATTCAGTTGTTCAGCAGGATTGCTGCATAGATGAATTCCAGACAAATATCCAGTGCCATTTTGGTATGGAACAGAAATGGCAACACAGACTTTGTGGCTTGGGAGCTGCAGGTGGGATGGAGAGTTTATGTCTTGGAGGCCTGATTCACTAGAAGAACTCAATAGCAGGTTATATTCACAGATAAGGTTTATTACAGCAAAAAAGCAAGAACAACAGAAGAAAGACATGTATTAGAAAGAGTTCATAGACATCGGGTGCAGGCTTCCAAGTCCTTCCCCTTCTGCAATCACACAGGATGTTCTTTCCTCTCTGGGAGCTGCAGAGATGCATACAAAGTGTCTCTGCACAGGGAAGCCTGCTCAAGTCTCAGGATCCACAGTCTCTACAATGGACTGATCCTGTAGGCATATCTTGCTATGCAATCAACCATAGTAATTGAAATTCAGGACCCCAACAATAAAACCAAGAATATTATTAATCTTGACGTCAATGTAAATAAATCCAGACAAGTCCTGACAAGTTGTCACAATATGCCCCATTGCTCCAAGCATATACAACAACATCCTTGTGTAGTAACAAAAGGAGTATTCTGAGGGCTGCTTTCTCAGGAGTTAGCTAAGGCTCAATCACAATTCCAGGCTCCCCTGGAGACATGCTAGGATTGAGCAACCAGACTGCGGTGTTAACTCTTTCCTCCCATCTGTTTCAACACACTGGGAGTAGGATGAGGATATGACCCAATGGTCGTACCCCATATTCCCAGCACAAGGCTTGAGGGAGAGGGTGTTGAGCATTATCTCCTGATATTCTAAAACATGACAGCATTGACATCTTGGAAATCTTTTGCTCCTGCTACTTAGGAGCAGTAAACTGGAGGAAGGTGCTCTGGGGAGCTGGTTTGTCTTTTTCCCAAAGGGTGTATGAAGCCAGAAGGCTTGAGTTTGTATTGAGGTCCTTAAACAAGGAGTCAGCCAAGTTATCCTTTCCAGGCTTGATGGGAATGTCCAGAAAGTCAGCATATATAGTGCCAACTGAATACTTAGTTATCTTGGGAAAATTATTTTTTAAACTACTTTAGGTTTTACTACACGACTAGTAGATATTTATTGGAGAAAATGAGAAAGTAAACCATCAGAGAATGAAAATAAAAAATAATAATCACATGATATCACATCATATACAAATCCTAATCCTACACAGAGTATTTTGCAAATATGGAATCATTTGCTATATACGAGGGTACTTTAAAAAGTTTGTGGAAAAATAGAATTACAGGATAATACAAATCTTTTCATGAACTTTTTGAAGACACCTCATATGTTTTGTTAAATGACTTTCCCCCCTTAAAACGTATTACAAACATTATCCATGTTCATAAATGTTTTAAGAAATTTGTTTGTAGTAGTTGCATATTCTCCTATTATGTGGAAGTATTATATTTTCAAGCAATTTTTTTAATTGAGAACACCCATGTTGCTCTGTCCTCTCATGTTCATCACACATTGTTTTCTTAGGACAAATTTCTAAAAGTTGAGTTTTGGAGTTAATCGGTATACACACATTTATGAGACTATGAAAGAATGTTTCATTTGCCTCATTTACACGTCTGGCTTTGGAGCACCTTTGTGGACAAACTCAGAGTCATTTAAACAAACTGAAAAACCAAAAGGGACCAGTTTTGCTAGTTTAGTCCTCAGAACTCTGTACGCAAGTGTTGCTAAGGATGTTGATTTTGAGCCCCCTCTCATAGAGACAGTGCTTTTTTGTTGTTGTTTTGGTTTGGTTTGGTTTTTTTGATTTGGGTGGCTGGCTGGAGACAGTGTTTTCATATCAGGTGGGACTTGGAGAATTTCCCTATCACGGGAAGAGTCCTCATCCTTACTGGTAACATTTTTCCTTAGTGACACTGATTTTAAGTTTTTTTTCCCCCCCTGGCACAAGAGAAGTGAGCAAGGGATGGATTATTAGGCAAGAGTAAATTGATTTGAGATCTGAGGACAAGAGGTCGTTCCGGGAGCCCATTGAGCAGGAACACAGATTATGAGGCCACAGAAATATCTTTTCCTTATTTGCATTACTTTATCCACAGCCAGAAATAGTAGATTTGCATGAATTTTGTGTCAGAACCTTGTGATTCTCCCTTGGGGGATTTGAAACATATTCCTTTCACATTCTTTTTACACTTTCATAAACCAGCTAGCATCGGTGCTGCTTTATGTTGAGATCCATTCTTTTATTTTCTATTTTTTTTAAATGGCAGGGACAATGCCATTGTTGCTGCTGCAAGTCAGAAAAGATACCAGATTACACTTAATGTTCTCTTTTTTTAAAGTATGGGGATTTAACAGCTGCACTGTGATGACCAGCTGCACTTGGAGGTTCTTATATTTACCTACACATTTATTAAATGACAGTACAGATTTTCCCTCTAGTAGTCTTTGTTGTTTAGAGCTCTTTGAGAAGTAACATCACTCATTACCAAAGGTTAAGCAAAAAAGTATAATGTCTATTTGAAACACCAATGAGACCGTGCTATACGTTTGAAAGGAGTTGAAATTGAACTTGCCATCCTTTCAAACTATCACTAAATCTGCTTCCACTTCATTATCTACCTTTTTTCAATAGAGGCCACAGATATTATTTTTATATTTATTTTTAAAAATTGATAATCATGCTTTGAGTGCAAGAAAAGAAACATCAGCTGAAAAATTTAAGCCAAGAAACTTTGAAATCATCTAAATAATACAGGCATTTGCACCAATAGTCTGTCCCAAAAGGGCTTTGAACAGAACCTGAGGGAAAGCGAGAGCCTGGATAACAGGAGCTTCTCAAACTCTATCAAGGCCCTTTTCTGAGAGGCAAGGAAGAGAAATTTGGTTTCTATACTAATAATTTCTTAAAATTGTATTCTAGACATTGAGTAGGTATTGTTTATTTTTAGCATAGTAATGAGGACTAATATTTTATGACATTGAGAGTAAATGCTTGAAAAACAGTCTGAGACTATGGAAGCCAACTTGAAACCCCAGAGTTGATATGAAGATGATTTTAAGCTGAAGATACTTCAGATTCAGCAGATGCAAAAAGAAACCTTCTATGAGCTTCTCTTGTCTGACTAAAAGCAAACACTTCTGAGAAATGAGGACTGCCATGAATTCCTTCTTTGAGGAGGCTTCTACTTGCAGGAGAAAGATCAAGAGTAAACCTATCACAAATCTGCTCTCGGAGGGAGTTCCATGGCCCTGAAGAAGACTGAAAGACAGCTCATACCCAAACAGACAAACATCACATTCTTCTCCCATTGTTTTCCTAACAAACCTGTTCCTCTTTCCTAAAGAAACCTATTTGTTCTTCCCATCAAAGCCCTTTCTTCCCCTCTATCTTCCCTACTACATTAGGTACATGAACTTTTAACTTCAACATTTAGCAAGCCAGCTACTTCTTTTATTGGCTGTCAAGTGCATGTGCATATGAATAAACCTTTTTCTCTGTCTTCTGTTAGTTTAATTTACAGGATTTAGGCACTAAACTTAATCTTCTCTGTATTGTTCCACTTTTAGTGTATATGCTGCTGAGGGAGCACAGGCACTGAACTAAAGAGAGTAGAGGGAAAAGGTTTTCCTTCCCTGTAAGATTCAAGACGAAAGAAATGCCTCTAGTTATCCAATTAACAAAATATGATGTTGACAAGATGGAAACACCACAATAGCTCTTTCGCTTAACAGAACCCTTAGTTTCCCGGCCAAATTAGAGAAAAGGGGAAATGGCATCCTTTAACTACAAGTTTCTGTGCTTGTGATTGCTTGATGTTTTATGTAAGTGTCTTAGATCACGGTAATTTTTCACTTCTTTTTCTCCTGCAGCGTTAGTTTTACAGATAAAAANGAATGTCCAGAAAGTCAGCATATATAGTGCCAACTGAATACTTAGTTATCTTGGGAAAATTATTTTTTAAACTACTTTAGGTTTTACTACACGACTAGTAGATATTTATTGGAGAAAATGAGAAAGTAAACCATCAGAGAATGAAAATAAAAAATAATAATCACATGATATCACATCATATACAAATCCTAATCCTACACAGAGTATTTTGCAAATATGGAATCATTTGCTATATACGAGGGTACTTTAAAAAGTTTGTGGAAAAATAGAATTACAGGATAATACAAATCTTTTCATGAACTTTTTGAAGACACCTCATATGTTTTGTTAAATGACTTTCCCCCCTTAAAACGTATTACAAACATTATCCATGTTCATAAATGTTTTAAGAAATTTGTTTGTAGTAGTTGCATATTCTCCTATTATGTGGAAGTATTATATTTTCAAGCAATTTTTTTAATTGAGAACACCCATGTTGCTCTGTCCTCTCATGTTCATCACACATTGTTTTCTTAGGACAAATTTCTAAAAGTTGAGTTTTGGAGTTAATCGGTATACACACATTTATGAGACTATGAAAGAATGTTTCATTTGCCTCATTTACACGTCTGGCTTTGGAGCACCTTTGTGGACAAACTCAGAGTCATTTAAACAAACTGAAAAACCAAAAGGGACCAGTTTTGCTAGTTTAGTCCTCAGAACTCTGTACGCAAGTGTTGCTAAGGATGTTGATTTTGAGCCCCCTCTCATAGAGACAGTGCTTTTTTGTTGTTGTTTTGGTTTGGTTTGGTTTTTTTGATTTGGGTGGCTGGCTGGAGACAGTGTTTTCATATCAGGTGGGACTTGGAGAATTTCCCTATCACGGGAAGAGTCCTCATCCTTACTGGTAACATTTTTCCTTAGTGACACTGATTTTAAGTTTTTTTTCCCCCCCTGGCACAAGAGAAGTGAGCAAGGGATGGATTATTAGGCAAGAGTAAATTGATTTGAGATCTGAGGACAAGAGGTCGTTCCGGGAGCCCATTGAGCAGGAACACAGATTATGAGGCCACAGAAATATCTTTTCCTTATTTGCATTACTTTATCCACAGCCAGAAATAGTAGATTTGCATGAATTTTGTGTCAGAACCTTGTGATTCTCCCTTGGGGGATTTGAAACATATTCCTTTCACATTCTTTTTACACTTTCATAAACCAGCTAGCATCGGTGCTGCTTTATGTTGAGATCCATTCTTTTATTTTCTATTTTTTTTAAATGGCAGGGACAATGCCATTGTTGCTGCTGCAAGTCAGAAAAGATACCAGATTACACTTAATGTTCTCTTTTTTTAAAGTATGGGGATTTAACAGCTGCACTGTGATGACCAGCTGCACTTGGAGGTTCTTATATTTACCTACACATTTATTAAATGACAGTACAGATTTTCCCTCTAGTAGTCTTTGTTGTTTAGAGCTCTTTGAGAAGTAACATCACTCATTACCAAAGGTTAAGCAAAAAAGTATAATGTCTATTTGAAACACCAATGAGACCGTGCTATACGTTTGAAAGGAGTTGAAATTGAACTTGCCATCCTTTCAAACTATCACTAAATCTGCTTCCACTTCATTATCTACCTTTTTTCAATAGAGGCCACAGATATTATTTTTATATTTATTTTTAAAAATTGATAATCATGCTTTGAGTGCAAGAAAAGAAACATCAGCTGAAAAATTTAAGCCAAGAAACTTTGAAATCATCTAAATAATACAGGCATTTGCACCAATAGTCTGTCCCAAAAGGGCTTTGAACAGAACCTGAGGGAAAGCGAGAGCCTGGATAACAGGAGCTTCTCAAACTCTATCAAGGCCCTTTTCTGAGAGGCAAGGAAGAGAAATTTGGTCTCTATACTAATAATTTCTTAAAATTGTATTCTAGACATTGAGTAGGTATTGTTTATTTTTAGCATAGTAATGAGGACTAATATTTTATGACATTGAGAGTAAATGCTTGAAAAACAGTCTGAGACTATGGAAGCCAACTTGAAACCCCAGAGTTGATATGAAGATGATTTTAAGCTGAAGATACTTCAGATTCAGCAGATGCAAAAAGAAACCTTCTATGAGCTTCTCTTGTCTGACTAAAAGCAAACACTTCTGAGAAATGAGGACTGCCATGAATTCCTTCTTTGAGGAGGCTTCTACTTGCAGGAGAAAGATCAAGAGTAAACCTATCACAAATCTGCTCTCGGAGGGAGTTCCATGGCCCTGAAGAAGACTGAAAGACAGCTCTTAGATCACGGTAATTTTTCACTTCTTTTTCTCCTGCAGCGTTAGTTTTACAGATAAAAATGCAGGAGAAAGATCAAGAGTAAACCTATCACAAATCTGCTCTCGGAGGGAGTTCCATGGCCCTGAAGAAGACTGAAAGACAGCTCATACCCAAACAGACAAACATCACATTCTTCTCCCATTGTTTTCCTAACAAACCTGTTCCTCTTTCCTAAAGAAACCTATTTGTTCTTCCCATCAAAGCCCTTTCTTCCCCTCTATCTTCCCTACTACATTAGGTACATGAACTTTTAACTTCAACATTTAGCAAGCCAGCTACTTCTTTTATTGGCTGTCAAGTGCATGTGCATATGAATAAACCTTTTTCTCTGTCTTCTGTTAGTTTAATTTACAGGATTTAGGCACTAAACTTAATCTTCTCTGTATTGTTCCACTTTTAGTGTATATGCTGCTGAGGGAGCACAGGCACTGAACTAAAGAGAGTAGAGGGAAAAGGTTTTCCTTCCCTGTAAGATTCAAGACGAAAGAAATGCCTCTAGTTATCCAATTAACAAAATATGATGTTGACAAGATGGAAACACCACAATAGCTCTTTCGCTTAACAGAACCCTTAGTTTCCCGGCCAAATTAGAGAAAAGGGGAAATGGCATCCTTTAACTACAAGTTTCTGTGCTTGTGATTGCTTGATGTTTTATGTAAGTGTCTTAGATCACGGTAATTTTTCACTTCTTTTTCTCCTGCAGCGTTAGTTTTACAGATAAAAATCTAAAAATTTTCCTAGGCAAACTCCCCTTCATTTTAATGCTATGACTTTTGGCAAGTCAAACGCCCTAAGTCTAAATGCTTGAATACCCCAAACCAAACTTTCTCTATAAATGTGTAATCTGGACACAGGTGAGCATTTTATATTTAGTGAGAGAAAGTAAAGGTCATTTAGCTCTTCAAGGTGTGTTTTTAAATATTCCAATTTCCGTAGGTGCCAACTATTTGTTTTTCTTGAATAACCTCCACACTTTACATTCACTAGCCTAGAAAGGTCATTTCCTAGAAATGTAATTCTCTTAACTGGAACTGTCCATGTTTTTCATTGTTTATTTGGAATGTAAGATTTGTTAACTTGTACGTAATGTGACAAAAAAAAGATGTGCATGCTAACTTACACAGAATTCATAGCTCTGAGGTGCATGTTGGATAAAATTTATGCCTGCTTTTGTTTGCCTTTGTAATTCTCTCCTGTCGAACACTGGTTTTCAAATGTGAAGTTGACATACAAGACTAAATCTCCATTAATTCCATATCCCACTATTTTTTGGATTATCCAAACAACACACCCAATTCCCTTATATTGAACTCTTAGGAGGATCACTTCCATGGCAACTTTTCTGCTTTCATTTTGATTTTTGTGAACTTGTCTTATCTCTCTATTTGATTTTAAAGTCCTTGGGGATTGTTACCCTATCCAACCCACTATTATTCACTCTACTTGATTATATTTACAGCAGCAGTTTTCAGACTTCAGAAGCATCAGAGTCACCTGAAGGGTACATAAAACATAGATTGCTGGCCACATCCCCTACGATCCTGGTTCTGCTGGTCAGGCAGGGCCCATGGATCTGTGTTACTACAGTCTACCTATGCTGGGAATGCAAGTTAGAGGACTAAACTTTGTAAACTCTGTTGTGAAGTAAAACTTAGAGTCAGAAAAGTCTGGGTTTGAATGTCCAGCTTTTCATGGCATTCCAGGATAACGCTGGAACATTTACTTTTCTTTTCTATTCTTACTTCTCTGTCAATTAAATAAACATTTTCATATCTTTTAGTTTTGGGAAAGAAATACATAAAAATATACATAAGGTTCTGTTTGTTATTCAATAATTTCCTTCCCTTACTCATAATCAAGTTTCAGTGTCACTTCCACTGAGTTGTCTTCCTGATTGTCCCCAGACAAGACTAGGTCTTCTCAGTGTACAGCCCATCCCATAGGAAGTGTTTGCAGCATGGGCAGTGGGGGAGACAGGCCCACCAGGAGAACACAGGGACACAGCAAAGATAGCTGATCTGCCCCCCAATCAGCATAGGACCACTCAGAGGAGAATGGTGAGGAATATAAAATTGTACAGGGTGCAGTATGAAGAAAAGACTCAGGCCCAGACCAGTGTTTCTACACAACCCAGTTGCATTGGATTTTACTAAACCTGGAAGTCCTATAAAGTCAACCATTAAAACCTGAGTTGCACAAAAAGCCTTCCCCAGGTAATCAACAGTAAAGCAGCAATTTAGTTCAACCACAGAGCTCAAGTTCCCACAGGAAGTTCTCCCACTTTAGAAGTAAGCAAAGGACAACAAATTAGTTCCAGTGAAAAGTTTAAGTGGTGGGAACAGCAAATAATTCAACCCAGACTGAAAGAAAAATCAGTACCCACAACCAGTGACAAAGTTTGATATTAACTAGTAAAGGTTTCATTTCACCAAAGAATACCTTTAACATATAGAAGGACCAGAAGTACCCTGGGTTACCAAACTAGAAAGGGGGGAAAACAAGGCAAATGGCCAGCACCAGGGGGCCCACCCAGGGTCCAGAGGCTTGGAGCTGGGGACCAGACACCCCCCCTCCCACAACCAGGCACACCACCAGCACCACCACCAACTAGGTAAGGAGCATGCCAAAAACATCACATCTGTGTGGGTGGCCCACCACAGCCACCACAATAACCACAGCTGCCATGAAAATGGCTAGATGCCACAGCCACCATGCAGATGGCCTGCCAGCCACTGGAGTGCATTGACTCAAGGAGAGTCACCAGCAGAGACCAAAGAAAAGAAGAGGATGTTTCTCTCCATAAAGCTCTTTCCAGAATGACAGAAGAAGCATCTGCTCTATGATATTATTGGAGGACCTGAACACACCTCTCAGCATTGGACAGATCATCTAGGCAACAAATCAACAGAGTAACCATTACTCTTTCAGAAGGAGAGAAGAAATCTAGGGCAATTAGAGGGGGAAGGGGAAGGAAGAGGAGGATGGGGAGAGATTGGACAAGGAGCATAAAGAATAAGTACAATTTGTAACAATATATATGCTAGTAATATTGATTTGATCAACATATGTCAATGTTGAACCCCCAAAATATGTATAATCAATTATGATTCAATAAAAATTAAAAAACAAAACAACCCCCCAAAAAATAGATTAGAAAAAAAAAAAAACAGAACAGGTCTTCTGCAATGGGCTCCTTGGTTCTCAGTAATTCCCTTATCATAGCATTTTTTACACATGTTATTATAATTGCTTCCTTCATTATGTATCTTCTTTGATAGACTGTAAGATCCTTGAGGACAGGGGCCATATATATATGCAAAAGTACTCATATTTTATTTGTAATCTTTATTGAGTGTTTAAAACATAGAAGGAGCACAATAAATAGTAGAGAACTGAAAGAAAAGGGAGAGAGATAGAGATGAGAGAGAGAGAGAGGAAAAACTACATCGAGTGAATAGGGAATAACAGTACCTACCATACATCATTATTTCTAAAAAAGGATCTAGGATAGTTTTGGGCAAGTTAAAGCCATCCAAAAAATATTAGTTATGTTTCCACAGAATTAATGCATGAATGAGGTGTTGGTACTGCTAAGACTTTCCAGAAGTACTACATTTTAAAGTAGTTTTACTATTTTAAAGAAAATCAATTTATACATATGAATTTATGCATGTGAAATAATTTTCTCCTTTTTTAGACATTATAAAATAATGTCACAAATCAATAAATTTATACATTACAGTATTAATGCGGACATTGGTGAAGACAAGACACAATATAGTGAGTGGTTAAAACAGTGTTCACCAGAACCACACTATTCAGATTTAAATCCTGGCTTAGCAACATACATGGAAAAGATACTTAATTTCTCTCTACTTTGGTTCACACCTCTCTAAGATAGAGTCATTTTTAATACCTACCTCATAAGTGTGTTATGAGAATAGAGTGAGCAATGCAGTTAAAGTGTTTCAAATAGTGCCTGATGCATGCTACATACCCAATAAATATTAATCTCACATAACGAAGGGCTTCATAACTTAGGTATTAAATAACTATTTGCTGGCTGAATTAAGGCACACCAAACATACATTGTCCTGAAACAAGACTTGGGCAAATAGCCCTGATAAGTAGAAAAGAGAGAAAAATACAATTATTAAGAGCTATCATGTGTCAGATACTGTGACAGATCACCTTTTCTCAAACTAGCCACAACAATATCTTCCATGCTACATGCTCTTCTGATAATGTGACTTTGACACTCCTTCCATTGAGTGGTGGGCCCTATGCGCCTTACGTTTGAATCTGGATGGGTCTGTGACCAGAGCAGAGTGAAGCTGTATGACTTCCGAGGCTAGGTCATAAATGGTAACACTGCTTCTACCTGGTTCTCCTGGGCACTCATCTTTGCAGCCCTGAGCTAACATGTAAGAGGTCTCAGGCCACTACACTATAAGAAAGCCCAGGCCACATGGAGAGGCCACATGAGTCTTCTAGCTGTCAGTCCTGGCTCAGATCCCCGTCAACAGATCAACTGTTAGAAATGAAAGTCTGACACATGTGACCCACATGCAGATGCTTCCAAACAATATCCCTGCCTCCAGATGTCCAGTCACCCCCAGGCTTTAAATCCTCCCAGCTGAGGCTTCAATATATTGGAGCAGATACAAGTAATCCCTGGGGCACAAATCCCTGATTTGCAGAATCCAGGTGCATAACAAAATGGTCATCGTTTTAAGCCACTAAATTTTGGAATTATTCATTACACACCCATAGATAACTGTAACAGTTATTGCCAAATACATTAGCTTATTAAATACCCACCAAATTATTATAAGGCTCTTATCACCATATCCAGTTTTGCTGGTGGAGATACTAAGTCCTAAGGTAGTAAGATAAATTTTTACAAGGGTACCCAACAAGTAATGGTGAAGCTAGAATTTTAACCCACACCTCTGACTTCAAGGTCTATATATTTTTTACTATCTAGGACAAAAATTTCATTTTTCTGTTCTCAAGAATTCATTTTAAAAAGTAAAATCTTTTTAAAGGCCTTGCTCATTACATCAGGCTCTGTCTGATTTCTTTCATATCCTCAAAGGAAAGTAATTTCCACAATCAACCGTAACTATCAATTACAAATGTCTTTCTAAATTCAAGGTTGCTAAAATGATTAAATGTAAGGTCTATTAGGGAAGACTGTCACATGGTTTCTTGCATATGCCCACCAGTGCCTGACTTAGGAAGGGAAGACCACAGAACTTACTCAAGATGAGCTGAAGTGATCACATTCCAAGTCATGTGGCTAAAGAACTGCCTAACTGATTCTTAGGCCTCATATTGGGGGATATTTGCTGTATGTACAATGAGTAATGGTATCTGGGTGTGTGTGTGTGTGTGTGGGTGTGTGGGTGTGTGTGTGTGTGTGTGAAAGAGAGAGAGGGAGTGAGAGAGAGAGAGAGAGAGAGAGAGAGAGAGAAAGAATGTTCATTATGAGCAATAATACCATGTAGCCAGACATAGGAATCCACGGCATCATAGGTAACAGGAAGGTTCAGAGAGAAGATGAGATCACAGGTATTGCATTTGTCTCGTGTTTTTGCTCAGTGCTCACCACTGCCTACAGAATAAGGTCTGAACTTCTCAGTATGAACTAAACCTGCATCATCAGCCTTAATTCCCATGTTCCTTCCCCATGCCCACATCCTACTCAACACTTGAAACAAGTACTCTTTCCTCCAGAATTATTTAACATTTCTGTCTCTGTGTACTATGACATACTTAAGACCAAGGACTGTGTATTTTGTTCATGTTTGAATTCCCAGCACTTAACTCAATGTCTAATAAGGAGGTTACCAAGAAGTGGTTGTTGAGTTAATAAGTCAGTCAAGAGTTTTTGTGCATATTCTGGACATAGAGAATTGATTTCCTGGAAAGATGACAAATTAATTATTCTGATTCTACATCCCCACAAAGACATCTGTGCTTTAAGAACATGAATCCCAATAACTCATTATGGTATTTATAAGTCTTCATATCTGAGACACCTATCCCTAGAGTGGATTATATAAAATCAAAGAGAAAGGAAGGTTAACTCTCTAAATTTTCAGGACTGACCCCCTCATGTGCCTGGAACACTACTACAGGTGACTTTTGGGGTAGAGGCAGAGGAGGGGGTTATACACTGACTGACTGCTACAACCCCATGACTAATTAATCATCACATTCCAATGACTGTCTTAATAGTTCCTGAATCCACATTGGCTCTTCTCCTTTGTGAGTAAGTTAATTCAGATTCATACTAATTTTTGTTTGGATAACACAGCTATCTATGGCCAATAGGAGTCATGGCCTAAACATTGGTATACAGATATTGGTGCATTTATTTATTTTGTTTAACTAAATTAATCTGACTTTGAGCATTCAACTGACTAAAGTCATAAGGAAAAAAAGAATATCATAGTTATCATGAGAATGCCCTGATCTTCAGGACCAAATGTCCAAGAATCTTACATGTGATCTGGAAAATGGGCCAAGGCCCCTGGATTCCAGTCAATCATAGTAGGGTCTGATATCCTCAGCGTAAAGGTCACAATATCCCTTCAGGTCTGGCAGGGGTGGGAGTAGCAGAGTGTACTTCAGTGTATTTGGTGTATGCTCATCAGAAAGACTGTAACCAATCCACTGGGGACAGGCCTGTTGCTTAGACTGATGCCATACAGCTGGAGCAGGTACCTGTGCTCAGTTTTCTTTTTTTTTTTAGTTTTCAGGGAAATATTTTCTTTTTTCATTAAAAACAGTAAAAAAAATAGCCTCTCTCTCTCTCTCTGCTTGGCTATTTCAAAGATACTAGCATAATCTCTTCAAGAACTCTGAATTTAGCAAAACACTGGTTAAGAAGCAGCAATATCTGGATCTAACCCCTCAAAATCCTCCTCTGAGGCAGACAGGCGAAAATGGGTATGTCTACCTCTATGGAAGTGAGGAGAGGGAAATGCCAAAACAAAAATTAAGCATAATATAGGGCTGGCCTTGTGGCTCACTCAGGAGAGTGCAGCGCTGATAACACCGAGGCCACGGGTTCGGATCCTATATAGGGATGGCCGGTGTGCACGATCCCCTTACCGGTGGGGGAAAAAAAAAAAAAGTTAAGCATAATATTCCAACAATAATATTTCCATACTCATAATTGATCCATTTGTTTGCGTGTGGTATCTTCCAATTGGTCACAACACAACAGCTGGAATAATTTTTAAAACTCAATTTTTTTTTTTTTTTTTTTGCTGAAAATTATTGACCCCCTCATGTGCCTGGAACTTTTGGGGTAGAGGCAGAGGATGGGGTTATACACTGACTGACTGCTACAACCCCATGACTAATTAAGAGAAAGACATAGAAGCAGTTTGGTGATCACGGCTCCCTCCACCTTCCTTTCTCTCCAGATCTTCTTTTACTACAACTTTCCACAAGCTCTGCACCATAGATTTTCTGAATTACTCTCTTTTGCCCAAAGGTGCTTGCTTTCTTTGGCCTCCCTGATGATGTAGGTACTTTCTCTGCTTAGGAAGCTCCTCTCCTCTCTCTTATTTTGTCTGTCAAGGTACAGTTTAGGTGTCACTCCCTCTGGAAAGCCTTTTTGAACCTTTCCCTGCCCCAGCTGTAGCCCCAGGAGGCAATTCCTACTGCGGCCCTTCTGTATCTAACGTGTATCTTTATCTCCTGTATTATCCTCGTGTATTTTCTTGTTCAAGTCCCTCAGGCACTGTCGGGATAGCTACTATGTCCTTTTTATCTTTGAATCTTCATCTTCTAATATTTTTAAATGTGTTGTAAATAAATGAAAAGAGAGAATATCAGAAAAAATGCTGTTAAAGTAACAAAAACTGTGTGTTTGTGTAAAACTTCATATTTTATCTCTCAGCTAAATGAAACCTGATGAAGATAAATGTAGGTTTAATAAAAACACGAATTACGTGTTTTTTCTACAACTTCACCTATCCAGGTCTCTGCTGACTTTCAATAAATGTTTATTTTTAAAAAGCGAATAAATGGTTTTGTGGAGCCAAAGTAATCATGACTGAGTCTTTGTAATTTGTAGAATTGGAGCACTGCAGTTGTGCTGGACACGGTTCTTACACCTTATGCTCTATCTATTGTGATCCTGAACCCTTGCCAGAGTTGGCTCAACAACAGTCTGACCAGCACCTGACCAGAATGCAGCCATCCAGACGCTGGCCTCCAGCCGTGATGTGGCCGCACACAGCAGCTCTGCTGACAAAACCTGCTCTGTGTCACGCAATGACTGATAATCTAACCAGATTCTCTTGTAAGAATTTTGAGATTCATCTCAGGACTAGATGAGTCAGAGCAGAGGGGAACCAAATCTTCAAAATGGCAGACCACTAGCTTATGGGACACATGTCAGATTACCAGAGTTCCTGAGGCTTCCAGAGCTGTTGATATGGCCTGGACATTCAGGATGCCTGGCTGTGCAGCTATGGAGCCTGCTTCCTTGTATTTCTTATTTTCCAAATTTCCTTTAATAAGCCATCTATCAGTTGAACCAAACCTGGCTTTGTTCCTTGCACTCTAAAAACACCTAACAAATATTTGAATATATAGTCCACAAGGTCAGGGACTTTATTCCTCTGATTTACCAGTCAACCTCCAGTGCCTGGATAAAAGTGTCTAAGTGTCTGCTACATAGAAGTCATAATTATTTGACTTAAATATTTACCAAACGAATAACTAACACAGTAGTTGGGTTGATTTTCTATCTATAATTTGAAAATTAATCCTATTATGCTGAGCTCTGGGGTCTGAACGCCAATGTTTAAATAGAAACTCCTCTACTTACTAGGTGTGTGACTTGACTCCTTCTGTCTGGGGTTTAGTTTTCCACCATGTAAAACAGGAACACTGATGTTACCTACCTCATATGATTGTTTTTAAAATGAGAGGAGCAAATCCATGCAGTACTGTGGATATTATAACATTATCATTTACTGCTAGTTTTTCTTCAGGTATGATTACTGTAAGAAAATACTTTAAGTGATTCATTTTCAAAAATAATTCAGGCCCAGCCCAAAAGTTGTCTGCCTGGATCAACCCATTCCTGGGGGGTTGCTGAATAGGTAAAGTTCTCCTTGAGATGTTAATGAGTTACTAGCCCATAATTATTTACTTCAAATGGATAAAGTTTTTCTTGAAATGGTAATGAGTTAACAGCCCTTTATTATTCTCTTCATTTCCTAATGTTTCTCCTTTCCCAAGGTTTTGGGTAGGTCTTTTTCTTGAGCTTGTCCTGAGCCCTTAAACAAAGAAATTTCCCACAAGGGAGTAGTAAATTGGTGTACTCTTATATATCATCTGGGAAGATTGTGCACCCCAACCAATGAGAAGGTGGGGGCAGGGACTTGCACACCATAAATTGCTTGCTACACCCCTTTTCCCTGTGCCTGCCTGTCAGACACCCTAAGTTTGCAAGGCTGTAATTAAAGTCTCACTTGGCTGTATCCTTTGGCCTTGGACGGGTAAGGGCATTTCTCACAATTACTTGGATAAGATCATTTTTTTAGAGGTAGAGAATAGAAGTTTACAATGTAAAGGAAAGTACAAAGGCCAGAAATCAGAAATCCTGGGTTCTAACTCTTCTTCTGTCACTATTTAGCTCTGTGACTTTGTATAGGTTAGGTCTTTGGCTTAGTGTTCATATTTGTTAAATAGGAGAGTCTGGGAGGGAGGTGGGCATAGATATTCTCTAAAGTTACTTTCAGCTTTAAAATTTCATGATTTTACATGAAAAGAGCAGATTCAATTTAATTCATATTGTTACTTATTAACAAATGTGATTAAAATGTTGGGTGGGGAATGATGATTGATTCAAGTGGGGTTTGGAGATTTGCTTTATTCAGGCACATAATTACTGGGATGGTGGAGAGGCACACAGACTAAAAACTATTTATATTATAAAATTAATTCAGTCACCATGTAATAACTAAATTATTGCCATACTCAGTGCTATGTTCACGTAGGCTGTTAATAAATATTAACTGAATGACTGGTGTGGTATCTTAAATAGATTTGATTGGTCAATTAATAACAATTAAATCTACTAAAGCAATTAGGTTGGATGCAGCTTAATCAGAAAGAATAAGTATATTTGCCAATTCAACTGGCTTCCTTTTTATTATTTTACTTGCTTTTTAAGAACTCTCATAATTCAGGTGGGCAAGAAATAACACTTTTCTTAAAGTCAATCTAATTTTGACAACAAGTGCTGATTATGCTCTTCACAAGGACAGATGAGTCCCATTGGGGCTGTACCTATTTGGAGAAGTAGACAGTTCTCAGCCTGTTAGGCCATGGGGAGACCTCAACAGCCCATACCTATGGCCAAGACAATATTGGTCCAGTTCACATGGTGTCCTCAATTCCCTGGCTCTGCAAACTCTGCCCATGCTTAAAGAAGGGGATCTTTGTTTGACTATTACTCAACAGCCCATACCTATGGCCAAGACAATATTGGTCCAGTTCACATGGTGTCCTCAATTCCCTGGCTCTGCAAACTCTGCCCATGCTTAAAGAAGGGGATCTTTGGGGCCGGCCTGGTGGCGCACTGGATAGTGCGCCGCTTGGGAAGCGCAGCGGCGCTCCCGTCCGAGGGTTCGGATCCCATATACAGACCGGTTCCCGCTCACTGGCTGAGCGAGGCGCGGGAGCAACACCGAGGTTTGCGATCCCGTTGCCGGTCCCCGGTCCGGTACAGGGGCAACACTGAGGGTTGCGATCTGTTGCCGGACACGGAAAAAAAGACAAAAGACAAAAAAAAAAAAAAAAAAAAAAGGGGATT